>NW_024427986.1:0-46817 GCF_017562075.2 Anopheles merus | reverse complement strand
AGTGCTTGGATCCACCATAGAATGTCCTCGACAGTCGCCAAAAGTGCCTCAGAAGGGCTTGGATCCACCATAGAATGTCCTCGACAGTCACCAAAAGTGCCTCAGAAGTGCTTGAATCCACCATAGAATACCCTCGACAGTCACCAAAAGTGCCTCAAAAGGGCTTGGATCCACCATAGAATACCCTCGACAGTCACCAAAAATGTCTCAAAAGTGCTTGGATCAACTATAGAATACCCTCGACAGTTACCAAAAGTGCCTCAGAAGTGCTTGGATCCACCATAGAATACCCTCGACAGTCACCAAAAGTGCCTCAGAAGTGTTGGGTCCCCCATAGACTACCCTAGAAAGTCACCAAAAGTGCCTCGGAAGTGCTTGGATCCACCATAGACCACCCTCGACAGTCACCAAAAGTGCCTCAGAAGTGCTTGGATCCACCACAGAATACCCTCGACAGTCACCAAAAGTGCCTCAGAAGTGCTTGGATCCACCATAGAATACCTTAGAACATCACCAAAAGAGCCTCAGAAGTGCTTGGATCCACCATAGAATACCCTCGACAGTCACCAAAAGTGCCTCAGAAGTGCTTGGGTCCACCATAGACTACCCTAGAAAGTCACCAAAAGTGCCTCGGAAGTGCTTGGATCCACCATAGACCACCCTCGACAGTCACCAAAAGTGCCTCAGAAGTGCTTGGATTCACCACAGAATACCCTCGACAGTCACCAAAAGTGCCTCAGAAGTGCTTGGGTCCACCATAGACTACCCTAGAAAGTCACCAAAAGTGCCTCAGAAGTGCTTGGATCCACCATAGAATACCCTCGACAGTCACCAAAAGAGCCTCAGAAGTGCTTGGATCCACCATAGAATACCCTCGAACGTCTCCAAAAGTGCCTCAGAAGTGCTTGGATCCACCATAGAATACCCTCGACAGTCACAAAAAGTGCCTCAGAAGTGTTTGGATCCACCATAGAATACCCTAGAAAGTCATTTAAAGTGCCTGAGAAGTGCTTGCATCAACCATAGAATTCCCTAGAATGTCACCAAAAGTGCATCAGCAGCGCTTGGATCGACCATAGAATACCCTAGAAAGTCACCAAAAGTGCCTCAGAAGTGCTTGGATCCACCATAGAATACCCTAGAAAGTCACCAAAAGTCCCTCAGAAGTGCTTGGATCCACCATAGAATACCTAAGAACATCACCAAAAGAGCCTCAGAAGTGCTTGCATCTATCATAGAATACCCTAGAAAGTCACATAAGTGCCTCAGAAGTGCTTGCATCCATCATAGAATACCCTAGAAAGTCACCAAAAGTGCCTCAGAAGTGCTTGGATCCACCTTGGAATACCCTCGACAGTCACCAAAAGTGCCTCAGAAGTGCTTGGATCCACCATAGAATACCTAAGAACATCACCAAAAGAGCCTCAGAAGTGCTTGCATCTATCATAGAATACCCTAGAAAGTCACCATAAGTGCCTCAGAAGTGCTTGCATCCATCATAGAATACCCTAGAAAGTCACCAAAAGTGCCTCAGAAGTGCTTGGATCCACCTTGGAATACCCTCGACAGTCACCAAAAGTCTGAGGCACTTTCCACCATCGAACCACCCTCGACCGTCACCAAAAGTGCCTCAGAAATGCTTTGATCCACCATAGAATACTTAAGAACATCACCAAAAGAGCCTCAGAAGTGCTTGCCTCCATTATAGAATACCCTAGAAATTCACCAAAAGTGCCTCAGAAGTGCTTGCATCCACCATAGAATACCCTCGAGAATTACCAAAAGTGCCCCAGAAGTGCTTGGATCCACCATAGAATATCCTCGACAGTCACCAAAAGTGCCTCAGAAGTGCTTGGATCCACCATAGAATACCCTCGACAGTCACCAAAAGTGCCTCAGACGTGCTTGGATCCATTATAGAATACCCTCGACAGTCACCAAAAGTGCCTCAGAAGTGCTTGGATCCACCAAAAAATACACTAGAAAGTCACTAAAAGTGCCTCAGAAGTGCTTGGATCCACCATAGAATACCCTCGACGGTTACCAAAAGTGCCTCAGAAGTGCTTGGATCCATCATAGAATACCCTAGAAAGTCACCAAAAGTGCCTCAGAAGTGCTTGGATCCACCATAGAATACCTTAGAACATCACCAAAAGTGCCTCAGAAGTGCTTGGATCCATCATAGAATACCCTAGAAAGTCACCAAAAGTGCCTCAGAAGTGCTTGCATCCATCATTGAATACCCTAGAAAGTCACCAAAAGTGCCTCAGCAGTGCTTGGATCCACCATAGAATACCCTAGAAAGTCACCAAAAGTGCCTCAGAAGTGCTTGGATCCACCATAGAATACCCTCGACGGTTACCAAAAGTGCCTCAGAAGTGCTTGGATCCACCATAGAATACCCTAGAAAGTCACTAAAAGTGCCTCAGAAGTGCTTGGATCAACCATAGAATACCTTAGAACATCACCAAAAGTGCCTCAGAAGTGCTTGGATCCACCATAGAATGCCCTAGAAAGTCACCAAAAGTGCCTCAGAAGTGCTTGCATCCATCATTGAATACCCTAGAAGGTCACCAAAAGTGCCTCAGAAGTGCTTGGATCCACCATAGACTACCCTCGACAGTCACCAAAAGTGCCTCAGAAGTGCTTGGATCCACCATAGAATACCCTCGACACTCACCATAAGTGCCTCAGAAGTGCTTGGATCCACCATAGAATACTCTCGACAGTCACCAAAAGTCCCTCAGAAGTGCTTGGATCCACAACAGAATACCCTCAACACTCACCAAAAGTGCCTCAGCAGTGCTTGGATCCAACATAGAATACCCTCGACAGTCACCAAAAGTGCCTCAGAAGTGCTTGAATCCACCATAGAATACCCTGGACACCAACCAAAAGTGCCTCAGAAGTGCTTTGATCTACCATAGAATACCCTAGAAACTAACCAAAAATTTCTAAGAAGTAATTGGATCCACCAAAGAATACCCTCGACCGTCACCAAAAGTGCTTCAGAAGTGCTTAGATCCACCATAGAATACTCTCGACAGTCACCAAAAGTCCCTCAGGAGTGCTTGGATCCTCAACAGAATACCCTCAACACTCACCATAAATGCCTCAGAAGTGCTTGGATCCACCATAGAATACTCTCGACAGTCACCAAAAGTGCCTCAGAAGTGCTTGGATCCACCATAAGATACCCTCGACTGTGACCAAAAGTGCTTCAGAAGTGCTTGGATCCACCATAGAATACCCTAGAAAGTCACTAAAAGTGCCTCAGAAGTGTTTGGATCAACCATACAATACCTTAGAACATCACCAAAAGTGCCTCAGAAGTGCTTGGATCCACCATAGAATACCCTAGAAAGTCACCAAAAGTGCCTCAGCAGTGCTTGGATCCACCATAGAATACCCTAGAAAGTCACCAAAAGTGCCTCAGAAGTGCTTGGATCCACCATAGAATACCCTAGAAAGTCACTAAAAGTGCCTCAGAAGTGTTTGGATCAACCATACAATACCTTAGAACATCACCAAAAGTGCCTCAGAAGTGCTTGCATCCATCATTGAATACCCTAGAAAGTCACCAAAAGTGCCTCAGCAGTGCTTGGATCCACCATAGAATACCCTAGAAAGTCACCAAAAGTGCCTCAGCAGTGCTTGGATCCACCATAGAATACTCTCGACAGTCACCAAAAGTGCCTCAGAAGAACTTGGATCCACCACAGAATACCCTAGAAAGTCACCAAAAGTGCCTCAGAAGTGCTTGGATCCACCATAGAATACTCTACAAAGTCACCAAAAGTGCCTCAGAAGTGCTTGGATCCACCATAGAATATCCTCGACAGTCACCAAAAGTGCCTCAGAAGTGCTTGGATCCACCACAGAATACCCTTGACAGTTTCCAAAAGTGCCCTATAAGTGCTTGGATCCACCACAGAATACCCTCGACAGTCACCAAAAGAGTCTCAGAATTGCTTGGATCCGACATAGAATACCCTCGACAGTCACCAAAAGAGCCTCAGAAGTGCTTGGATCCACCACAGAATACCCTCGACAGTCACCAAAAGTGCCCTATAAGTGCTTGGATCCACCACAGAATACCCTCGACAGTTACCAAAAGAGTCTCAGAATTGCTTGGATCCGACATAGAATACCCTCGACAGTCACCAAAAGAGCCTCAGAAGTGCTTGGATCCACCACAGAATACCCTCGACAGTCACCAAAAGTGCCTCAGAAGTGCTTGGATCCACCATAGAATACCCTCGACAGTTTCCAAAAGTGCCCTATAAGTGCTTGGATCCCACATAGAATACCCTAGAAAGTTACAAAAAGTGTCTCAGAAGTGCTTTGATCCACCATGGAATACCTCGACAGTCACCAAAAGAGCCTTAGAAGTGCTTGGATCCACCATAGAATACCCTCGAAAGTCACCAAAAGTGCCTCAGAAGTGCTTGGATTCACCATAGAATACCCTCGACAGTCACCAAAAGTGCCTCAGTAGTGTTTGGATCCATCATAGAATACCCTAGAAAGTAACAAAAAGTGTCTCAGAAGTGCTTTGATCCACCATAGAATACCCTCGACAGTCACCAAAAGAGCCTTAGAAGTGCTTGGATCCACCATAGAATACCCTCGACAGTCACCAAAAGTGCCCTATAAGTGCTTGGATCCACCATAGAATACTCTTGACAGTCACCAAAAGTGCCTCAGAAGTGCTTGGATCCACCACAGAATACCCTCGACAGTCACCAAAAGTGCCTCAGAAGTGCTTGGATCCACCAGAATACCCTCGACAGTTTCCAAAAGTGCCCTATAAGTGCTTGGATCCACCATAGAATACTCTTGACAGTCACCAAAAGTGCCTCAGAAGTGCTTGGATCCACCACAGAATACCCTCGACAGTCACCAAAAGTGCCTCAGAAGTGCTTGGATCCACCACAGAATACCCTCGACAGTTTCCAAAAGTGCCCTATAAGTGCTTGGATCCACCATAGAATACTCTTGACAGTCACCAAAAGTGCCTCAGAAGTGCTTGGATCCACCATAGAATACCCTCGACAGTTACCAAAAGTGCCCTATAAGTGCTTGGATCCACCATAGAATACCCTCGACAGTCACCAAAAGTGCCTCAGAAGTGCTTGGATCCACCACAAAATATCCTCGAATGTCACCAAAAGTGCCTCAGAAGTGCTTGGATCCACCATAGAATACCCTAAACAGTCACCAAAAGTGCCTCAGAAGTGCTTGGATCCACCATAGAATACCCTCGACAATCACCAAAAGTGCCTCAGAAGTGCTTGGATCCACCATAGAATATCCTCAACAGTTACCAAAAGTGCCTCAGAAGTGCTTGGATCCACCAAAGAATACCCTCGACAGTCACCAAAAGTGCCTCAGAAGTGCGTGGATCCACCATAGAATACCCTAGAAAGTCACCAAAAGTGCCTCAGAAGTGCTTGGATCCACCATAGAATACCCTCGACAATCACCAAAAGTGTCTCAGAAGTGCTTGGATCCACCATAGAATACCCTCGACAGTCATCAAAAGTGCCTCAGAAGTGCTTGGATCCATCATAGAATACCCTAGAAAGTCACAAAAAGAGCCTCAGAAGTGCTTGGATCCACCATAGAATACCATCGACTGTCACCAAAAGTGCCTCAGAAGTGCTTGGATACACCAAAGAATACTCTCGACAGTCTCCAAAAGTGTGTCAGAAGTGCTTGGAACCAGCATAGAATACCATCGACTGTCACCAAAAGTGCCTCAGAAGTGCTTGGATCCACCATAGAATACCCTAGAAAGTCACCAAAAGTGCCTCAGAAGTGCTTGGATCCACCATAGAATATCCTCGACAGTTACCAAAAGTGCCTCAGAAGTGCTTGGATCCACCAAAGAATACCTCGACAGTCACCAAAAGTGCCTCAGAAGTGCATCGATCCACCATTAAATACCCTCGAAAGTCACCAAAAGTGCCTCAGAAGTGCTTGGGTCCACCATAGACTACCCTAGAAAGTCACAAAAACTGCCTCAGGAGTGATTCGATCCACCATAGAATACTCTCGGCAGTCACCAAAAGTGTGTCAGTAGTGCTTGGATCCAGCATAGAATATCCTCGACAGTCACAAAAAGAGCCTCAGAAGTGCTTGGATTCACCATAGAATACCCTCGACAGTCACCAAAAGTGCCTCAGAAGTGCTTAAATCCACCATAGAATACCCTCGACAGTCACCAAAAGTGCCTCAGAAGTGCTTGGATCCATCATAGAATACCCTAGAAAGTCACAAAAAGAGCCTCAGAAGTGCTTGGATCCACCATAGAATACCATCGACTGTCACCAAAAGTGCCTCAGAAGTGCTTGGATACACCAAAGAATACTCTCGACAGTCTCAAAAGTGTGTCAGAAGTGCTTGGAACCAGCATAGAATACCATCGACTGTCACCAAAAGTGCCTCAGAAGTGCTTGGTTCCACCATAGAATACCCTCGACAGTCACCAAAAGTGCCTCAGAAGTGCTTGGATCCACCATAGAATACCCTCGACAGTCACCAAAAGTGCCTCAGAAGTGCTTGGTTCCACCAAAGAATACCCTCGACAGTCACCAAAAGTGTGTCAGAAGTGCTTGGATCCAGCATAGAATACCCTCGACTGTCACCAAAAGTGCCTCAGAAGTGATTCGATCCACCATAGAATACTCTCGACAGTCACCAAAAGTGTGTCAGAAGTGCTTGGATCCAGCATAGAATACCCTCGACTGTCACCAAAAGTGCCTCAGAAGTGCTTGAATCCACCACAGAATACCCTCGACAGTTACCAAAAGTGCCTCAGAAGTGCTTGGATCCACCATAGAATATCCTCGACAGTCACAAAAAGAGCCTCAGAAGTGCTTGGATCCACCATAGAATACCATCGACAGTCACCAAAAGTGCCTCAGAAGTGCTTAAATCCACCATAGAATACCCTCGACAGTCACCAAAAGTGCCTCAGAAGTGCTTGGATCCACCATAGAATACCCTCGACAGTCACCAAAAGTGCCTCAGAAGTGCTTAAATCCACCATAGAATACCCTCGACAGTCACCAAAAGTGCCTCAGAAGTGCTTGGATCCACCATAGAATACCCTCGACAGTCACAAAAAGAACCTCAGAAGTGCTTGGATCAACCATAGAATACTCTCGACAGTCTCCAAAACTGCCTCAGTAGTGATTCGATCCACCATAGAATACTCTCGACAGTCACCAAAAGTGTGTCAGAAGTGCTTGGATCCAGCATAAAATACCCTCGACTGTCACCAAAAGTGCCTCAGCAGTGCTTGGATCCACCACAGAATACCCTCGACAGTTACCAAAAGTGCCTCAGAAGTGCTTGGATCCATCATAGAATACCCTCGACAGTCACCAAAAGTGCCTCAGAAGTGCTTGGATCCATCATAGAATACCATAGAAAGTCACAAAAAGAGCCTCAGAAGTGCTTGGATCAACCATAGAATACCCTCGACAGTCACCAAAAGTGTCTCAGAAGTCCTTGGATCCAGCATAGAATACCCTCGACAGTCACCAAAAGTGCCTCAGAAGTGCTTGGATCCAGCAAAGAATACCCTCGACAGTCACCAAAACTGCCTCAGTAGTGATTCGATCCACCATAGAATACTCTCGACAGTCACCAAAAGTGTGTCAGAAGTGCTTGGATCCAGCATAAAATACCCTCGACTGTCACCAAAAGTGCCTCAGCAGTGCTTGGATCCACCACAGAATACCCTCGACAGTTACCAAAAGTGCCTCAGAAGTGCTTGGATCCATCATAGAATACCCTCGACAGTCACCAAAAGTGCCTCAGAAGTGCTTGGATCCATCATAGAATACCATAGAAAGTCACAAAAAGAGCCTCAGAAGTGCTTGGATCCACCATAGAATACCCTCGACAGTCACCAAAAGTGTCTCAGAAGTCCTTGGATCCAGCATAGAATACCCTCGACAGTCACCAAAAGTGCCTCAGAAGTGCTTGGATCCACCATAGAATACCCTCGACAGTCACCAAAAGTGCCTCAGAAGTGCTTGGTTCCACCATAGAATACCCTCGACAGTCACCAAAAGTGTGTCAGAAGTGCTTGGATCCAGCATAGAATACCCTCGACTGTCACCAAAAGTGTCTCAGAAGTGATTCGATCCACCATAGAATACTCTCGACAGTCACCAAAAGTGTGTCAGAAGTGCTTGGATCCAGCATAGAATACCCTCGACTGTCACCAAAAGTGCCTCAGAAGTGCTTGGATCCACCACAGAATACCCTCGACAGTTACCAAAAGTGCCTCAGAAGTGCTTGGATCCACCATAGAATATCCTCAACAGTCACAAAAAGAGCCTCAGAAGTGCTTGGATCCACCATAGAATACTCTCGACAGTCTCCAAAAGTGTGTCAGAAGTGCTTGGATCCATCATAGAATACTCTCGACAGTCACCAAAAGTGTGTCAGAAGTGCTTGGATCCACCATAGAATACCCTGGAAAGTCACAAAAAGAGCCTCAGAAGTGTTTGGATCCACCATAGAATACTCTCGACAGTCACCAAAAGTGTGTCAGAAGTGCTTGAATCCACCATAGAATACCCTCGACAGTCACCAAAAAAGCCTCAGAAGTGCTTAAATCCACCATAGAATACCCTCGACAGTCACCAAAAGTGCCTCAGAAGTGCTTGGATCCACCATAGAATACCCTCGACAGTCACCAAAAGTGCCTCAGAAGTGCTTAAATCCACCATAGAATACCCTCGACAGTCACCAAAAGTGCCTCAGAAGTGCTTGGATCCATCATATAATACCCTAGAAAGTCACAAAAAGAGCCTCAGAAGTGCTTGGATCCACCATAGAATACTCTCGACAGTCTCCAAAAGTGTGTCAGAAGTGCTTGGAACCAGTATAGAATACCATCGACTGTCACCAAAAGTGCCTCAGAAGTGCTTGGATCCACCACAGAATACCCTTGACAGTTACCAAAAGTGCCTCAGAAGTGCTTGGATCCAGCATAGAATACCCTCGACAGTCACCAAAAGTGCCTCAGAAGTGCTTGGATCCATCATAGAATACCCTTTAAAGTCACCAAAAGTGCCTCAGAAGTGCTTGGATCCATCATAGAATACCATAGAAAGTTACAAAAAGAGCCTCAGAAGTGCTTGGATCCACCATAGAATACTCTCGACAGTCTCCAAAAGTGTGTCAGAAGTGCTTGGATCCAGCATAGAATACCCTCGACAGTCACCAAAACTGCCTCAGAAGTGATTGGTTCCACCATAGAATACTCTCGACAGTCACCAAAAGTGTGTCAGAAGTGCTTGGATCCAGCATAGAATACCCTCGACTGTCACCGAAAGTGCCTCAGAAGTGCTGGGATCCACCATAGAATACCCTAGAAAGTCACCAAAAGTGCCTCAGAAGTGCTTGGATCCACCATAGAATACCCTCTACAGTCACAAAAAGAGCCTCAGAAGTGCTTGGATCCATCATAGAATACCCTAGAAAGTCACAAAAAGAGCCTCAGAAGTGCTTGGATCCACCATAGAATACTCTCGACAGTCTCCAAAAGTGTGTCAGAATTGCTTGGAACCAGCATAGAATACCCTCGACAGTCACCAAAAGTGCCTCAGAAGTGCTTGGATCCACCATAGAATACCCTCGACAGTCACAAAAAGTGCCTCAGAAGTGCTTGGATCCATCATAGAATACCATAGAAAGTTACAAAAAGAGCCTCAGAAGTGCTTGGATCCACCATAGAATACTCTCGACAGTCTCCAAAAGTGTGTCAGAAGTGCTTGGATCCAGCATAGAATACCCTCGACAGTCACCAAAACTGCCTCAGAAGTGATTGGTTCCACCATAGAATACTCTCGACAGTCACCAAAAGTGTGTCAGAAGTGCTTGGATCCAGCATAGATATTGCATAGTAACACGCATAACGCAGTAACATTGCAAGACTCGATCAGAGTACACATTGAGTGAATAAAGACGATTCCATTCTGAACTAAGGAATAAAGCAGTTGTGTTTTTCTCAAGATATATTCCCTGCGACATATCATTTTGGCGACGAGGATTATTACTGAACCCGGAACCCGAAGCTCACGAGATTCTGAAGCTAACGAGAATTAGCGTCAAGGATGAACAATGAAAACCTTGAAACCGTTATCAACCAAATGGCTCAACTTCTTCAACAGATGGCTGCTTTTAAAACTAGAAGTCCTGACGAAATCCTTGAATCTTTATCGAAAACCATCGAGGAGTTTCGTTTCGATGAAGAAAACAACATCACTTTTGAAAAATGGTATGTACGTTTCAAAGACCTTTTTCAAAACGATGCCAGCAGTTTGAATGACGAGGCGAAAGTGCGACTTTTGCTGAGGAAGCTGGAAACGTCCGCTCACAGCCGGTATGTGAATTACATTCTTCCGAAGCAACCGCATGAAAATTCGTTTGAAGAAACCGTCAATATTCTCAAAAAAATCTTCGGAAAGCAATATTCGGTGTTCCACAAAAGGTACCAGTGCTTGCAGATAGTGAAATCTGCATTAGAAGATATCATCACTTACGGCGGAAGAGTGAATAAGGCATGCGAGGATTCTGAGTTCGAGAATTTGAAATTAGACGATTTCAAATGTCTAATTTTCATTTGCGGACTGCAAGCTCCGGAATTCTCGGATATCAGAGCAAGACTGCTATCTCGAATAGAAAACGCGACGCCGGAGGCTAAAGTGAACATTCAAACACTAATGGCAGAATTTCAACGGCTTATCAATCTGAAAGCGGATACAACGATGATCGAAAATCAATCAAGATCGAAGCATTCCGTGCATGCAGTTTCAGAGAAGAAACCGTATCGTTTGCCACAGCCTTCCCGATTCGACAATTCAAAAGATCAGCGTCAACCGAAATCAGATTCGAATACTGTCCTCGTACTCCTTGTTGGCAATGTGGAAAAATGCATTTTGTACGGGATTGCAATTTTACAGATCATCTCTGCAAAGTGTGCAAAAATGTAGGCCACAAGGAAGGTTACTGTAAAGCCATGAGATCAAAATCTTCAAACAACAACACATATCAAAAGAGTGAGAAGAATCAAAATCAAAATCAAAAGAAATCTCAGGGAATTTTCGTTAATCATGTCACGAAAAACACTGCTAAAAGGAAATTTATCTCTATCATAATCAATGGCATAACTACATCACTCCAACTGGACACCGCAAGTGACATAACAGTTATTTCTAAAACAACATGGCAACATTTGGGTCAACCGAAACTTTCTCAAGCATCCATTGAAGCATCGAATGCATCGGGAGAACAACTCAAGCTTATCGGTGAATTCGAATGCGAGGTTATCCTTAATGCGATTACAGAGAAATGTGTTTGTTTTGTTACATCATCACCAGTCCTAAATGTTATAGGTATAGATTGGATAGATAGGTTTAATCTATGGGCAATTTCCTTCGATGTACTGTGTAAGAAAGTTTCATCAGCATGTCCAAAGGATCGAATAGTACAGCTTCAATCGAAATATCCAACAGTTTTCGATGATTCGCTTGGACATTGCACAAAAACGAAGGTGAAACTGTTTCTGAAGCCCAATGTAAAACCAGTTTTCTGTCCAAAACGACCAGTACCATTCAATACTATCGCTCTTGTGGATGCGGAACTATCAAGACTACAATCACTAGGCATCATCACACCAATAGACTTTTCGGAGTGGGCTGCTCCGATAGTAGCCATTCGCAAGCCTAATGGTAAAGTTCGAATTTGTGCGGATTATTCGACGGGGCTTAACGAAGCTTTAGAGTCAAATCATTATCCTCTACCTACTCCTGAAGAAATTTTTGCACAGTTGAACGGAAGTGTTGTATTCAGCATAGTCGATTTGTCCGATGCATACCTACAAGTAGAAGTAGAAGACGAATCTAAACACCTTCTTACGATCAACACACATAGAGGTCTTTTTCAGTTCAACCGTCTCGCACCGGGAGTCAAATCAGCACCTGGAGCTTTTCAAAGACTAGTTGACGGTATGATTGCTGACATTCCTGGCGTTAGAACATTTCTAGATGATGCTATAATTTTCGGTAAAACTTGGGAGGCACACAAGCAATCATTAGACACATTTCTTCAGCGTTTAAAAGAATATGGCTTCCACGTCAAGCTGGAAAAATGTCATTTCTATCAAACTGAAATTGTCTATTTGGGGCATGTGGTAGATCGCAACGGCATACGTCCTGACCCAGAGAAGCTGAAAACCATCGCATCTATTCCAGCACCAACGAACATTTCCGAATTAAGATCGTTCTTAGGAGCTGTGAATTTCTACGGCCGATTTGTGAGAAACATGCATGAACTCAGACACCCGTTAGATCAATTGCTAAAGAAGGATACGAAGTGGAAGTGGAATTCGGATTGTCAGACATCGTTCGAAAAATTCAAGAAAGTACTGCAATCTGACTTACTGTTGACACATTATGATCCGAATCTTCCTATCATCGTTGCAGCAGATGCGTCTAGCACCGGCGTTGGCGCAGTCATTTTTCATAAATTTCCGAACGGATATTTGAAAGCCATTCAACATGCTTCAAGAACATTAACGTCTGCAGAACAAGGCTACGGACAACCGGAAAAAGAAGCTCTGGCTCTTACTTATGGGGTAACCAAATTTCATAAGTACTTACTTGGTCGGAAATTTACTCTTTTAACCGATCATAAGCCTTTACTATCCATATTTGGTTCAAAAAAGGGAATTCCTTTGCACACAGCAAACCGACTCCAACGGTGGGCATTGATGTTATTAAACTACGATTTTACCATCGAATATGTTTCAACCACCGAGTTTGGGTGCGCTGACATGCTATCAAGGCTAATCGACCGTTGCAAGCAACCAGAGGAAGATTACGTTATAGCTTCGATTTCACTTGAAGAGGATATTCAAAACGTCATGCACGAATCATTGAAACAAGTACCAGTATCATTTGCTGACATTCAAAAAGCAACAAGATTGGACGAAACACTGCAAGCTGTTTTGAAATTCATCCGGGAAGGCTGGCCGAACGAAGCGTCGTCAATCAAAAATCAAGACATTCGTTCGTATTACACACGAAAAGAATCGTTAACGCATGTAGATGGATGTATCTTGTTTCACAACAGAGTTGTTGTTCCAAACATTTACAGGAAAAAGGTACTTCAACAATTCCATCACGGTCATCCTGGAATGGTGCGAATGAAATCCATTTCTCGAAGTTTCGTTTTCGAACCATCCGCAGTCAAACGGTTTGGCAGAACGTTTCGTGGACACACTAAAGCGTACATTGCGAAAAATTCGAGCAGGAGGAGAGACTTTAGATGAAGCTTTGCAGACTTTTTTGCAAGTTTATCGAACCACACCTACACCAGATAAGTCTCCAGCTGAATTGATGTTTCAGCGGCCTATTCGAACAGTTCAGTCATTATTACTACCTCCAGTTTCACGGTCACGAAATGAAAAGCCAGAAGCTGGTAGAAAATTCTTCGATCCTGGAGAAGCGGTTTATGCCCAAGTCCACCGCAATAATTCCTGGGAGTGGAAACCGGCATCAATAGTCGAACGAGTCGGTAGAGTGAATTACAACGTGTTTTTGGAAGACAACCAGCGAATTATTCGCTCACATGCAAATCAACTGAAGAAGCGTCTACAGGAGGAAACATCGTGTGGAAATAGAAATTGTCACGACACTGGAAATTTGTTAACTATTTTCTTTGACGAATTTGAATTGGGAACTCCACAGGCAGTTGAAAACTCAATTGAAATGACTGAACAAGAACATTACTATTCAGCTGATGAAGAGTCCGCTGAAGAAATTGAAGGAGAAAATTGGCAAACATCATCGTCCACAGTTACTACTCAAGCCACTCCACCAATGCCTGCATCTTCTGCTCAACCCGTGAAAGCGGAAAGACCTCGAAGAATTCGTAGGCCACCAGCCAGGTTTGAACCGAATTGGTGAATTAAGGGGGGAGATATTGCATAGTAACACGCATAACGCAGTAACATTGCAAGACTCGATCAGAGTACACATTGAGTGAATAAAGACGATTCCATTCTGAACTAAGGAATAAAGCAGTTGTGTTTTTCTCAAGATATATTCCCTGCGACATATCAATAGAATACCCTCGACTGTCACCGAAAGTGCCTCAGAAGTGCTGGGATCCACCATAGAATACTCTAGAAAGTCACCAAAAGTGCCTCAGAAGTGCTTGGATCCACCATAGAATACCCTCTACAGTCACAAAAAGAGCCTCAGAAGTGCTTGGATCCATCATAGAATACCCTAGAAAGTCACAAAAAGAGCCTCAGAAGTGCTTGGATCCACCATAGAATACTCTCGACAGTCTCCAAAAGTGTGTCAGAATTGCTTGGAACCAGCATAGAATACCCTCGACAGTCACCAAAAGTGCCTCAGAAGTGCTTGGATCCACCATAGAATACCCTCTACAGTCACAAAAAGAGCCTCAGAAGTGCTTGGATCCATCATAGAATACCCTAGAAAGTCACAAAAAGAGCCTCAGAAGTGCTTGGATCAACCATAGAATACTCTCGACAGTCTCCAAAAGTGTGTCAGAATTGCTTGGAACCAGCATAGAGTACCCTCGACAGTCACCAAAAGTGCCTCAGAAGTGCTTGGATCCACCATAGAATACCCTCGACAGTCACCAAAAGTGCCTCAGAAGTGCTGAAATCCACCATAGAATACTCTCTACAGTCTCCAAAAGTGTGTAAGAATTGATTGGATCCAGCATAGAATATCCTCGACAGTCACAAAAAGAGCCTCAGAATTGCTTGGATCCAGCATAGAATACCCTCGACAGTCACCAAAAGTGCCTCAGAAGTGCTGAAATCCACCATAGAATACTCTCGACAGTCTCCAAAAGTGTGTAAGAATTGCTTGGATCCAGCATAGAATATCCTCGACAGTCACAAAAAGAGCCTCAGAATTGCTTGGATCCAGTATAGAATACCCTCGACAGTCACCAAAAGTGCCTCAGAAGTGCTGAAATCCACCATAGAATACTCTCGACAGTCTCCAAAAGTGTGTAAGAATTGCTTGGATCCAGCATAGAATATCCTCGACAGTCACAAAAAGAGCCTCAGAATTGCTTGGATCCAGCATAGAATACCCTCGACAGTCACCAAAAGTGCCTCAGAAGTGCTTGGATCTATCATAGAATACCCTAGAAAGTCACAAAAGAGCCTCAGAAGTGCTTGGATCCACCATAGAATACTCTCGACAGTCTCCAAAAGTGTGTCAGAAGTGCTTGGATCCACCATAGAATACCCTCGACTGTCACCGAAAGTGCCTCAGAAGTGCTTGGATCCACGATAGAATACTCTCGACAGTCACCAAAAGTGTGTCAGAAGTGCTTGGATCCAGCATAGAATTCCCTCGACTGTCACCAAAAGTGCCTCAGAAGTGCTTGGATCCACCACAGAATACCCTCAACAGTTACCAAAAGTGCCTCAGAAGTGCTTGGATCCACCATAGAATATCCTCGACAGTCACAAAAAGAGCCTCAGAAGTGCTTGGATCCATCATAGAATACCCTAGAAAGTCACAAAAGAGCCTCAGAAGTGCTTGGATCCACCATAGAATACTCTCGACAGTCTCCAAAAGTGTGTCAGAATTGCTTGGAACCAGCATAGAATACCCTCGACAGTCACCAAAAGTGCCTCAGAAGTGCTTGGATCCACCACCGAATACCCTCGACAGTTACCAAAAGTGCCTCAGAAGTGCTTGGATCCATCATATAATACCCTAGAAAGTCACAAAAAGAGCCTCAGAAGTGCTTGGATCCACCATAGAATATCCTCGACGGTAACCAAAAGTGCCTCAGATGTGCTTGGATCCACCATAAAATACTCTCGACAGTAACCAAAAGTGCCTCTGAAGTGCTTGGATCCACCACAGAATACCCTCGACAGTTACCAAACGTGCCTCAGAAGTGCTTGGAACCAGCATAGAATACCATCGACTGTCACCAAAAGTGCCTCAGAAGTGCTTGGATCCACCACAGAATACCCTCGACAGTTACCAAAAGTGCCTCAGAAGTGCTTGGATCCACCATAGAATACCCTCGACAGTCACCAAAAGTGCCTCAGAAGTGCTTAGATCCATCATAGAATACCCTTTACAGTCACCAAAAGTGCCTCAGAAGTGCTTGGATCCATCATAGAATACCCTAGAAAGTCACAAAAAGAGCCTCAGAAGTGCTTGGATCCACCATAGAATACTCTCGACAGTCTCCAAAAGTGTGTCAGAATTGCTTGGATCCAGCATAGAATATCCTCGACAGTCACAAAAAGAGCCTCAGAAGTGCTTGGATCCACCATAGAATACCCTCGACAGTCACAAAAAAAGCCTCAGAAGTGCTTGAATCCACCATAGAATACCCTCGACAGTCACCAAAAGTGCCTCAGAAGTGCTTGGATCCACCATAGAATACCCTCGACAGTCACCAAAAGTGCCTCAGAAGTGCTTAAATCCACCATAGAATACCCTCGACAGTCACCAAAAGTGCCTCAGAAGTGCTTGGATCCATCATATAATACCCTAGAAAGTCACAAAAAGAGCCTCAGAAGTGCTTGGATCCACCATAGAATACTCTCGACAGTCTCCAAAAGTGTGTCAGAAGTGCTTGGAACCAGTATAGAATACCATCGACTGTCACCAAAAGTGCCTCAGAAGTGCTTGGATCCATCATAGAATACCCTCGACAGTCACCAAAAAAGCCTCAGAAGTGCTTAAATCCACCATAGAATACCCTCGACAGTCACCAAAAGTGCCTCAGAAGTGCTTGGATCCACCATAGAATACCCTCGACAGTCACCAAAAGTGCCTCAGAAGTGCTTAAATCCACCATAGAATACCCTTGACAGTTACCAAAAGTGCCTCAGAAGTGCTTGGATCCAGCATAGAATACCCTCGACAGTCACCAAAAGTGCCTCAGAAGTGCTTGGATCCATCATAGAATACCCTTTAAAGTCACCAAAAGTGCCTCAGAAGTGCTTGGATCCATCATAGAATACCATAGAAAGTTACAAAAAGAGCCTCAGAAGTGCTTGGATCCACCATAGAATACTCTCGACAGTCTCCAAAAGTGTGTCAGAAGTGCTTGGATCCAGCATAGAATACCCTCGACAGTCACCAAAACTGCCTCAGAAGTGATTCGATCCACCATAGAATACTCTCGACAGTCACCAAAAGTGTGTCAGAAGTGCTTGGATCCAGCATAGAATACCCTCGACTGTCACCGAAAGTGCCTCAGAAGTGCTGGGATCCACCATAGAATACCCTAGAAAGTCACCAAAAGTGCCTCAGAAGTGCTTGGATCCACCATAGAATACCCTAGAAAGTCACAAAAAGAGCCTCAGAAGTGCTTGGATCCACCATAGAATACTCTCGACAGTCTCCAAAAGTGTGTCAGAATTGCTTGGAACCAGCATAGAATACCCTCGACAGTCACCAAAAGTGCCTCAGAAGTGCTTGGATCCACCATAGAATACCCTCGACAGTCACAAAAAGAGCCTCAGAAGTGCTTGGATCCATCATAGAATACCCTAGAAAGTCACAAAAAGAGCCTCAGAAGTGCTTGGATCCAGCATAGAATACCCTCGACAGTTACCAAAAGTGCCTCAGAAGTGCTTGGATCCATCATAGAATACCCTCGACAGTCACCAAAAGTGCCTCAGAAGTGCTTGGATCCATCATAGAATACCATAGAAAGTCACAAAAAGAGCCTCAGAAGTGCTTGGATCAACCATAGAATACCCTAGAAAGTCACTAAAAGTGCCTCAGAAGTGTTTGGATCAACCATACAATACCTTAGAACATCACCAAAAGTGCCTCAGAAGTGCTTGGATCCATCATAGAATACCCTCGACAGTCACCAAAAGTGCCTCAGAAGTGCTTGGATCCATCATAGAATACCATAGAAAGTCACAAAAAGAGCCTCAGAAGTGCTTGGATCCATCATAGAATACCCTAGAAAGTCACAAAAAGAGCCTCAGAAGTGCTTGGATCCAGCATAGAATACCCTCGACAGTTACCAAAAGTGCCTCAGAAGTGCTTGGATCCATCATAGAATACCCTCGACAGTCACCAAAAGTGCCTCAGAAGTGCTTGGATCCATCATAGAATACCATAGAAAGTCACAAAAAGAGCCTCAGAAGTGCTTGGATCAACCATAGAATACCCTAGAAAGTCACTAAAAGTGCCTCAGAAGTGTTTGGATCAACCATACATACCTTAGAACATCACCAAAAGTGCCTCAGAAGTGCTTGGATCCATCATAGAATACCCTCGACAGTCACCAAAAGTGCCTCAGAAGTGCTTGGATCCATCATAGAATACCATAGAAAGTCACAAAAAGAGCCTCAGAAGTGCTTGGATCCATCATAGAATACCCTAGAAAGTCACAAAAAGAGCCTCAGAAGTGCTTGGATCCATCATAGAATACCCTCGACAGTCACCAAAAGTGCCTCAGAAGTGCTTGGATCCATCATAGAATACCCTAGAAAGTCACCAAAAGTGCCTCAGCAGTGCTTGGATCCACCATAGAATACCCTAGAAAGTCACCAAAAGTGCCTCAGCAGTGCTTGGATCCACCATAGAATACTCTCGACAGTCACCAAAAGTGCCTCAGAAGAACTTGGATCCACCACAGAATACCCTAGAAAGTCACCAAAAGTGCCTCAGAAGTGCTTGGATCCACCATAGAATACTCTACAAAGTCACCAAAAGTGCCTCAGAAGTGCTTGGATCCACCATAGAATATCCTCGACAGTCACCAAAAGTGCCTCAGAAGTGCTTGGATCCACCACAGAATACCCTCGACAGTTTCCAAAAGTGCCCTATAAGTGCTTGGATCCACCACAGAATACCCTCGACAGTCACCAAAAGAGTCTCAGAATTGCTTGGATCCGACATAGAATACCCTCGACAGTCACCAAAAGTGCCTCAGAAGTGCTTGGATCCACCATAGAATACCCTCGACAGTCACCAAAAGTGCCCTATAAGTGCTTGGATCCACCATAGAATACCCTCGACAGTCACCAAAAGAGTCTCAGAAGTGCTTGGATCCGACATAGAATACCCTCGACAGTCACCAAAAGAGCCTCAGAAGTGCTTGGATCCACCACAGAATACCCTCGACAGTCACCAAAAGTGCCTCAGAAGTGCTTGGATCCACCATAGAATACCCTCGACAGTTTCCAAAAGTGCCCTATAAGTGCTTGGATCCCACATAGAATACCCTAGAAAGTTACAAAAAGTGTCTCAGAAGTGCTTTGATCCACCATGGAATACCCTCGACAGTCACCAAAAGAGCCTTAGAAGTGCTTGGATCCACCATAGAATACCCTCGAAAGTCACCAAAAGTGCCTCAGAAGTGCTTGGATTCACCATAGAATACCCTCGACAGTCACCAAAAGTGCCCTATAAGTGCTTGGATCCCACATAGAATACCCTAGAAAGTAACAAAAAGTGTCTCAGAAGTGCTTTGATCCACCATAGAATACCCTCGACAGTCACCAAAAGAGCCTTAGAAGTGCTTGGATCCACCATAGAATACCCTCGACAGTCACCAAAAGTGCCCTATAAGTGCTTGGATCCACCATAGAATACTCTTGACAGTCACCAAAAGTGCCTCAGAAGTGCTTGGATCCACCACAGAATACCCTCGACAGTCACCAAAAGTGCCTCAGAAGTGCTTGGATCCACCACAGAATACCCTCGACAGTTTCCAAAAGTGCCCTATAAGTGCTTGGATCCACCATAGAATACTCTTGACAGTCACCAAAAGTGCCTCAGAAGTGCTTGGATCCACCACAGAATACCCTCGACAGTCACCAAAAGTGCCTCAGAAGTGCTTGGATCCACCACAGAATACCCTCGACAGTTTCCAAAAGTGCCTCAGAAGTGCTTGGATCCACCATAGAATACTCTTGACAGTCACCAAAAGTGCCTCAGAAGTGCTTGGATCCACCACAGAATACCCTCGACAGTTTCCAAAAGTGCCCTATAAGTGCTTGGATCCACCATAGAATATCCTCGACAGTCACCAAAAGTGCCTCAGAAGTGCGTGGATCCACCACAAAATATCCTCGAATGTCACCAAAAGTGCCTCAGAAGTGCTTGGATCCACCATAGAATACCCTAAACAGTCACCAAAAGTGCCTCAGAAGTGCTTGGATCCACCATAGAATACCCTCGACAATCACCAAAAGTGCCTCAGAAGTGCTTGGATCCACCATAGAATATCCTCAACAGTTACCAAAAGTGCCTCAGAAGTGCTTGGATCCACCAAAGAATACCCTCGACAGTCACCAAAAGTGCCTCAGAAGTGCGTGGATCCACCATAGAATACCCTAGAAAGTCACCAAAAGTGCCTCAGAAGTGCTTGGATCCACCATAGAATACCCTCGACAATCACCAAAAGTGTCTCAGAAGTGCTTGGATCCACCATAGAATACCCTCGACAGTCATCAAAAGTTCCTCAGAAGTGCTTGGATCCACCATAGAATACCCTCGACAATCACCAAAAGTGCCTCAGAAGTGCTTGGATCCACCATAGAATACCCTCGACAGTTACCAAAAGTTCCTCAGAAGTGCTTGGATCCACCATAGAATACCCTAGAAAGTCACCAAAAGTGCCTCAGAAGTGCTTGGATCCACCATAGAATATCCTCGACAGTTACCAAAAGTGCCTCATAAGTGCTTGGATCCACCATAGAATACTCTAGAAAGTCACCAAAAGTGCCTCAGAAGTGCTTGGATCCACCATAGAATATCCTTGACAGTTACCAAAAGTGCCTCAGAAGTGCTTGGATCCACCAAAGAATACCCTCGACAGTCACCAAAAGTGCCTCAGAAGTGCGTGGATCCACCATAGAATACCCAAGAAAGTCACCAAAAGTGCCTCAGAAGTGCTTGAATCCACCATAGAATATCCTCAACAGTTACCAAAAGTGCCTCAGAAGTGCTTGGATCCACCATAGAATACCCTAGAAAGTCACCAAAAGTGCATATGAAGTGCTTGGATCCACCATAGAATACCCTCGACAGTCACCAAAAGTGCCTCAGAAGTGCTTGGATCCACCATAGAATACCCTAGAAAGTCACCAAAAGTGCCTCAGAAGTGCTTGGATCCACCATAGAATATCCTCGACAGTTACCAAAAGTGCCTCAGAAGTGCTTGGATCCACCAAAGAATACTCTTGACAGTCACCAAAAGTGCCTCAGAAGTGCGTGGATCCACCATAGAATACCCTAGAAAGTCACAAAAAGTGCCTCAGAAGTGCTTACATCCACCATAGAATATCCTCGACAATTACCAAAAGTGCCTCAGAAGTGCTTGGATCCACCATAGAATACCCTAGAAAGTCACCAAAAGTGCCTCAGAAGTGCTTGGATCCACCATAGAATATCCTCGACAGTCACCAAAAGTGCCTCAGAAGTGCTTGGATCCACCATAGAATACCCTAGAAAGTCACCAAAAGTGCCTTAAAACTGCTTGAATCCACCATAGAATATCCTCGACAGTTACCAAAAGTGCCTCAGAAGTGCTTGGATCCACCAAAGAATACCTCGACAGTCACCAAAAGTGCCTCAGAAGTGCATCGATCCACCATAAATACCCTCGAAAGTCACCAAAAGTGCCTCAGAAGTGCTTGGGTCCACCATAGACTACCCTAGAAAGTCACAAAAACTGCCTCAGGAGTGATTCGATCCACCATAGAATACTCTCGGCAGTCACCAAAAGTGTGTCAGTAGTGCTTGGATCCAGCATAGAATATCCTCGACAGTCACAAAAAGAGCCTCAGAAGTGCTTGGATTCACCATAGAATACCCTCGACAGTCACCAAAAGTGCCTCAGAAGTGCTTAAATCCACCATAGAATACCCTCGACAGTCACCAAAAGTGCCTCAGAAGTGCTTGGATCCATCATAGAATACCCTAGAAAGTCACAAAAAGAGCCTCAGAAGTGCTTGGATCCACCATAGAATACCATCGACTGTCACCAAAAGTGCCTCAGAAGTGCTTGGATACACCAAAGAATACTCTCGACAGTCTCCAAAAGTGTGTCAGAAGTGCTTGGAACCAGCATAGAATACCATCGACTGTCACCAAAAGTGCCTCAGAAGTGCTTGGTTCCACCATAGAATACCCTCGACAGTCACCAAAAGTGCCTCAGAAGTGCTTGGATCCACCATAGAATACCCTCGACAGTCACCAAAAGTGCCTCAGAAGTGCTTGGTTCCACCAAAGAATACCCTCGACAGTCACCAAAAGTGTGTCAGAAGTGCTTGGATCCAGCATAGAATACCCTCGACTGTCACCAAAAGTGCCTCAGAAGTGATTCGATCCACCATAGAATACTCTCGACAGTCACCAAAAGTGTGTCAGAAGTGCTTGGATCCAGCATAGAATACCCTCGACTGTCACCAAAAGTGCCTCAGAAGTGCTTGAATCCACCACAGAATACCCTCGACAGTTACCAAAAGTGCCTCAGAAGTGCTTGGATCCACCATAGAATCCTCGACAGTCACTAAAAGAGCCTCAGAAGTGCTTGGATCCACCATAGAATACCATCGACAGTCACCAAAAGTGCCTCAGAAGTGCTTGGATCCACCATAGAATACCCTCGACAGTCACCAAAAGTGCCTCAGAAGTGCTTGGATCCACCATAGAATACCCTCGACAGTCACCAAAAGTGCCTCAGAAGTGCTTAAATCCACCATAGAATACCCTCGACAGTCACCAAAAGTGCCTCAGAAGTGCTTGGATCCACCATAGAATACCCTAGAAAGTCACAAAAAGAGCCTCAGAAGTGCTTGGATCCACCATAGAATACCCTCGACAGTTACCAAAAGTGCCTCAGAAGTGCTTGGATCCACCATAGAATACCCTCGACAGTCACCAAAAGTGCCTCAGAAGTGCTTGGATCCACCATAGAATACTCTCGACAGTCACCAAAAGTGCCTCAGAAGTTTTCGGATCCATCATAGAATACTCTCGACAGTCACCAAAAGTGCCTCAGAAGTGTTTGGATCCACCATAGAATACCCTCGACAGTCACCAAAAGTGCCTCAGCAGTGCTTGGATCCACCATAGAATACCCTCGACAGTTACCAAAAGTGCCTCAGAAGTGCTTGGATCCACCATAGAATACCCTCGACAGTCACCAAAAGTGCCTCAGAAGTGCTTGGATCCACCATAGAATACCCTCGACAGTCACCAAAAGTGCCTCAGAAGTGCTTAAATCCACCATAGAATACCCTCGACAGTCACCAAAGTGCCTCAGAAGTGCTTGGATCCACCATAGAATACCCTCGACAGTCACCAAAAGTGCCTCAGAAGTGCTTAAATCCACCATAGAATACCCTCGACAGTCACCAAAAGTGCCTCAGAAGTGCTTGGATCCACCATAGAATACCCTCGACAGTCAACAAAAGAACCTCAGAAGTGCTTGGATCCACCATAGAATACTCTCGACAGTCTCCAAAACTGCCTCAGTAGTGATTCGATCCACCATAGAATACTCTCGACAGTCACCAAAAGTGTGTCAGAAGTGCTTGGATCCAGCATAAAATACCCTCGACTGTCACCAAAAGTGCCTCAGCAGTGCTTGGATCCACCACAGAATACCCTCGACAGTTACCAAAAGTGCCTCAGAAGTGCTTGGATCCATCATAGAATACCCTCGACAGTCACCAAAAGTGCCTCAGAAGTGCTTGGATCCATCATAGAATACCATAGAAAGTCACAAAAAGAGCCTCAGAAGTGCTTGGATCAACCATAGAATACCCTCGACAGTCACCAAAAGTGTCTCAGAAGTCCTTGGATCCAGCATAGAATACCCTCGACAGTCACCAAAAGTGCCTCAGAAGTGCTTGGATCCAGCAAAGAATACCCTCGACAGTCACCAAAACTGCCTCAGTAGTGATTCGATCCACCATAGAATACTCTCGACAGTCACCAAAAGTGTGTCAGAAGTGCTTGGATCCAGCATAAAATACCCTCGACTGTCACCAAAAGTGCCTCAGCAGTGCTTGGATCCACCACAGAATACCCTCGACAGTTACCAAAAGTGCCTCAGAAGTGCTTGGATCCATCATAGAATACCCTCGACAGTCACCAAAAGTGCCTCAGAAGTGCTTGGATCCATCATAGAATACCATAGAAAGTCACAAAAAGAGCCTCAGAAGTGCTTGGATCCACCATAGAATACCCTCGACAGTCACCAAAAGTGTCTCAGAAGTCCTTGGATCCAGCATAGAATACCCTCGACAGTCACCAAAAGTGCCTCAGAAGTGCTTGGATCCACCATAGAATACCCTCGACAGTCACCAAAAGTGCCTCAGAAGTGCTTGGTTCCACCATAGAATACCCTCGACAGTCACCAAAAGTGTGTCAGAAGTGCTTGGATCCAGCATAGAATACCCTCGACTGTCACCAAAAGTGTCTCAGAAGTGATTCGATCCACCATAGAATACTCTCGACAGTCACCAAAAGTGTGTCAGAAGTGCTTGGATCCAGCATAGAATACCCTCGACTGTCACCAAAAGTGCCTCAGAAGTGCTTGGATCCACCACAGAATACCCTCGACAGTTACCAAAAGTGCCTCAGAAGTGCTTGGATCCACCATAGAATATCCTCAACAGTCACAAAAAGAGCCTCAGAAGTGCTTGGATCCACCATAGAATACTCTCGACAGTCTCCAAAAGTGTGTCAGAAGTGCTTGGATCCATCATAGAATACTCTCGACAGTCACCAAAAGTGTGTCAGAAGTGCTTGGATCCACCATAGAATACCCTGGAAAGTCACAAAAAGAGCCTCAGAAGTGTTTGGATCCACCATAGAATACTCTCGACAGTCACCAAAAGTGTGTCAGAAGTGCTTGGATCCACCATAGAATACCCTCGACAGTCACCAAAAAAGCCTCAGAAGTGCTTAAATCCACCATAGAATACCCTCGACAGTCACCAAAAGTGCCTCAGAAGTGCTTGGATCCACCATAGAATACCCTCGACAGTCACCAAAAGTGCCTCAGAAGTGCTTAAATCCACCATAGAATACCCTCGACAGTCACCAAAAGTGCCTCAGAAGTGCTTGGATCCATCATATAATACCCTAGAAAGTCACAAAAAGAGCCTCAGAAGTGCTTGGATCCACCATAGAATACTCTCGACAGTCTCCAAAAGTGTGTCAGAAGTGCTTGGAACCAGTATAGAATACCATCGACTGTCACCAAAAGTGCCTCAGAAGTGCTTGGATCCACCACAGAATACCCTTGACAGTTACCAAAAGTGCCTCAGAAGTGCTTGGATCCAGCATAGAATACCCTCGACAGTCACCAAAAGTGCCTCAGAAGTGCTTGGATCCATCATAGAATACCCTTTAAAGTCACCAAAAGTGCCTCAGAAGTGCTTGGATCCATCATAGAATACCATAGAAAGTTACAAAAAGAGCCTCAGAAGTGCTTGGATCCACCATAGAATACTCTCGACAGTCTCCAAAAGTGTGTCAGAAGTGCTTGGATCCAGCATAGAATACCCTCGACAGTCACCAAAACTGCCTCAGAAGTGATTGGTTCCACCATAGAATACTCTCGACAGTCACCAAAAGTGTGTCAGAAGTGCTTGGATCCAGCATAGAATACCCTCGACTGTCACCGAAAGTGCCTCAGAAGTGCTGGGATCCACCATAGAATACCCTAGAAAGTCACCAAAAGTGCCTCAGAAGTGCTTGGATCCACCATAGAATACCCTCTACAGTCACAAAAAGAGCCTCAGAAGTGCTTGGATCCATCATAGAATACCCTAGAAAGTCACAAAAAGAGCCTCAGAAGTGCTTGGATCCACCATAGAATACTCTCGACAGTCTCCAAAAGTGTGTCAGAATTGCTTGGAACCAGCATAGAATACCCTCGACAGTCACCAAAAGTGCCTCAGAAGTGCTTGGATCCACCATAGAATACCCTCGACAGTCACAAAAAGTGCCTCAGAAGTGCTTGGATCCATCATAGAATACCATAGAAAGTTACAAAAAGAGCCTCAGAAGTGCTTGGATCCACCATAGAATACTCTCGACAGTCTCCAAAAGTGTGTCAGAAGTGCTTGGATCCAGCATAGAATACCCTCGACAGTCACCAAAACTGCCTCAGAAGTGATTGGTTCCACCATAGAATACTCTCGACAGTCACCAAAAGTGTGTCAGAAGTGCTTGGATCCAGCATAGATATTGCATAGTAACACGCATAACGCAGTAACATTGCAAGACTCGATCAGAGTACACATTGAGTGAATAAAGACGATTCCATTCTGAACTAAGGAATAAAGCAGTTGTGTTTTTCTCAAGATATATTCCCTGCGACATATCATTTTGGCGACGAGGATTATTACTGAACCCGGATCCCGAAGCTCACGAGATTCTGAAGCTAACGAGAATTAGCGTCAAGGATGAACAATGAAAACCTTGAAACCGTTATCAACCAAATGGCTCAACTTCTTCAACAGATGGCTGCTTTTAAAACTAGAAGTCCTGACGAAATCCTTGAATCTTTATCGAAAACCATCGAGGAGTTTCGTTTCGATGAAGAAAACAACATCACTTTTGAAAAATGGTATGTACGTTTCAAAGACCTTTTTCAAAACGATGCCAGCAGTTTGAATGACGAGGCGAAAGTGCGACTTTTGCTGAGGAAGCTGGAAACGTCCGCTCACAGCCGGTATGTGAATTACATTCTTCCGAAGCAACCGCATGAAAATTCGTTTGAAGAAACCGTCAATATTCTCAAAAAAATCTTCGGAAAGCAATATTCGGTGTTCCACAAAAGGTACCAGTGCTTGCAGATAGTGAAATCTGCATTAGAAGATATCATCACTTACGGCGGAAGAGTGAATAAGGCATGCGAGGATTCTGAGTTCGAGAATTTGAAATTAGACGATTTCAAATGTCTAATTTTCATTTGCGGACTGCAAGCTCCGGATTCTCGGATATCAGAGCAAGACTGCTATCTCGAATAGAAAACGCGACGCCGGAGGCTAAAGTGAACATTCAAACACTAATGGCAGAATTTCAACGGCTTATCAATCTGAAAGCGGATACAACGATGATCGAAAATCAATCAAGATCGAAGCATTCCGTGCATGCAGTTTCAGAGAAGAAACCGTATCGTTTGCCACAGCCTTCCCGATTCGACAATTCAAAAGATCAGCGTCAACCGAAATCAGATTCGAATACTGTCCCTCGTACTCCTTGTTGGCAATGTGGAAAAATGCATTTTGTACGGGATTGCAATTTTACAGATCATCTCTGCAAAGTGTGCAAAAATGTAGGCCACAAGGAAGGTTACTGTAAAGCCATGAGATCAAAATCTTCAAACAACAACACATATCAAAAGAGTGAGAAGAATCAAAATCAAAATCAAAAGAAATCTCAGGGAATTTTCGTTAATCATGTCACGAAAAACACTGCTAAAAGGAAATTTATCTCTATCATAATCAATGGCATAACTACATCACTCCAACTGGACACCGCAAGTGACATAACAGTTATTTCTAAAACAACATGGCAACATTTGGGTCAACCGAAACTTTCTCAAGCATCCATTGAAGCATCGAATGCATCGGGAGAACAACTCAAGCTTATCGGTGAATTCGAATGCGAGGTTATCCTTAATGCGATTACAGAGAAATGTGTTTGTTTTGTTACATCATCACCAGTCCTAAATGTTATAGGTATAGATTGGATAGATAGGTTTAATCTATGGGCAATTTCCTTCGATGTACTGTGTAAGAAAGTTTCATCAGCATGTCCAAAGGATCGAATAGTACAGCTTCAATCGAAATATCCAACAGTTTTCGATGATTCGCTTGGACATTGCACAAAAACGAAGGTGAAACTGTTTCTGAAGCCCAATGTAAAACCAGTTTTCTGTCCAAAACGACCAGTACCATTCAATACTATCGCTCTTGTGGATGCGGAACTATCAAGACTACAATCACTAGGCATCATCACACCAATAGACTTTTCGGAGTGGGCTGCTCCGATAGTAGCCATTCGCAAGCCTAATGGTAAAGTTCGAATTTGTGCGGATTATTCGACGGGGCTTAACGAAGCTTTAGAGTCAAATCATTATCCTCTACCTACTCCTGAAGAAATTTTTGCACAGTTGAACGGAAGTGTTGTATTCAGCATAGTCGATTTGTCCGATGCATACCTACAAGTAGAAGTAGAAGACGAATCTAAACACCTTCTTACGATCAACACACATAGAGGTCTTTTTCAGTTCAACCGTCTCGCACCGGGAGTCAAATCAGCACCTGGAGCTTTTCAAAGACTAGTTGACGGTATGATTGCTGACATTCCTGGCGTTAGAACATTTCTAGATGATGCTATAATTTTCGGTAAAACTTGGGAGGCACACAAGCAATCATTAGACACATTTCTTCAGCGTTTAAAAGAATATGGCTTCCACGTCAAGCTGGAAAAATGTCATTTCTATCAAACTGAAATTGTCTATTTGGGGCATGTGGTAGATCGCAACGGCATACGTCCTGACCCAGAGAAGCTGAAAACCATCGCATCTATTCCAGCACCAACGAACATTTCCGAATTAAGATCGTTCTTAGGAGCTGTGAATTTCTACGGCCGATTTGTGAGAAACATGCATGAACTCAGACACCCGTTAGATCAATTGCTAAAGAAGGATACGAAGTGGAAGTGGAATTCGGATTGTCAGACATCGTTCGAAAAATTCAAGAAAGTACTGCAATCTGACTTACTGTTGACACATTATGATCCGAATCTTCCTATCATCGTTGCAGCAGATGCGTCTAGCACCGGCGTTGGCGCAGTCATTTTTCATAAATTTCCGAACGGATATTTGAAAGCCATTCAACATGCTTCAAGAACATTAACGTCTGCAGAACAAGGCTACGGACAACCGGAAAAAGAAGCTCTGGCTCTTACTTATGGGGTAACCAAATTTCATAAGTACTTACTTGGTCGGAAATTTACTCTTTTAACCGATCATAAGCCTTTACTATCCATATTTGGTTCAAAAAAGGGAATTCCTTTGCACACAGCAAACCGACTCCAACGGTGGGCATTGATGTTATTAAACTACGATTTTACCATCGAATATGTTTCAACCACCGAGTTTGGGTGCGCTGACATGCTATCAAGGCTAATCGACCGTTGCAAGCAACCAGAGGAAGATTACGTTATAGCTTCGATTTCACTTGAAGAGGATATTCAAAACGTCATGCACGAATCATTGAAACAAGTACCAGTATCATTTGCTGACATTCAAAAAGCAACAAGATTGGACGAAACACTGCAAGCTGTTTTGAAATTCATCCGGGAAGGCTGGCCGAACGAAGCGTCGTCAATCAAAAATCAAGACATTCGTTCGTATTACACACGAAAAGAATCGTTAACGCATGTAGATGGATGTATCTTGTTTCACAACAGAGTTGTTGTTCCAAACATTTACAGGAAAAAGGTACTTCAACAATTCCATCGCGGTCATCCTGGAATGGTGCGAATGAAATCCATTTCTCGAAGTTTCGTTTTCGAACCATCCGCAGTCAAACGGTTTGGCAGAACGTTTCGTGGACACACTAAAGCGTACATTGCGAAAAATTCGAGCAGAGGAGAGACTTTAGATGAAGCTTTGCAGACTTTTTTGCAAGTTTATCGAACCACACCTACACCAGATAAGTCTCCAGCTGAATTGATGTTTCAGCGGCCTATTCGAACAGTTCAGTCATTATTACTACCTCCAGTTTCACGGTCACGAAATGAAAAGCCAGAAGCTGGTAGAAAATTCTTCGATCCTGGAGAAGCAGTTTATGCCCAAGTCCACCGCAATAATTCCTGGGAGTGGAAACCGGCATCAATAGTCGAACGAGTCGGTAGAGTGAATTACAACGTGTTTTTGGAAGACAACCAGCGAATTATTCGCTCACATGCAAATCAACTGAAGAAGCGTCTACAGGAGGAAACATCGTGTGGAAATAGAAATTGTCACGACACTGGAAATTTGTTAACTATTTTCTTTGACGAATTTGAATTGGGAACTCCACAGGCAGTTGAAAACTCAATTGAAATGACTGAACAAGAACATTACTATTCAGCTGATGAAGAGTCCGCTGAAGAAATTGAAGGAGAAAATTGGCAAACATCATCGTCCACAGTTACTACTCAAGCCACTCCACCAATGCCTGCATCTTCTGCTCAACCCGTGAAAGCGGAAAGACCTCGAAGAATTCGTAGGCCACCAGCCAGGTTTGAACCGAATTGGTGAATTAAGGGGGGAGATATTGCATAGTAACACGCATAACGCAGTAACATTGCAAGACTCGATCAGAGTACACATTGAGTGAATAAAGACGATTCCATTCTGAACTAAGGAATAAAGCAGTTGTGTTTTTCTCAAGATATATCCCTGCGACATATCAATAGAATACCCTCGACTGTCACCGAAAGTGCCTCAGAAGTGCTGGGATCCACCATAGAATACCCTAGAAAGTCACCAAAAGTGCCTCAGAAGTGCTTGGATCCACCATAGAATACCCTCTACAGTCAAAAAGAGCCTCAGAAGTGCTTGGATCCATCATAGAATACCCTAGAAAGTCACAAAAAGAGCCTCAGAAGTGCTTGGATCCACCATAGAATACTCTCGACAGTCTCCAAAAGTGTGTCAGAATTGCTTGGAACCAGCATAGAATACCCTCGACAGTCACCAAAAGTGCCTCAGAAGTGCTTGGATCCACCATAGAATACCCTCTACAGTCACAAAAAGAGCCTCAGAAGTGCTGAAATCCACCATAGAATACTCTCTACAGTCTCCAAAAGTGTGTAAGAATTGATTGGATCCAGCATAGAATATCCTCGACAGTCACAAAAAGAGCCTCAGAATTGCTTGGATCCAGCATAGAATACCCTCGACAGTCACCAAAAGTGCCTCAGAAGTGCTGAAATCCACCATAGAATACTCTCGACAGTCTCCAAAAGTGTGTAGAATTGCTTGGATCCAGCATAGAATATCCTCGACAGTCACAAAAAGAGCCTCAGAATTGCTTGGATCCAGTATAGAATACCCTCGACAGTCACCAAAAGTGCCTCAGAAGTGCTGAAATCCACCATAGAATACTCTCGACAGTCTCCAAAAGTGTGTAAGAATTGCTTGGATCCAGCATAGAATATCCTCGACAGTCACAAAAAGAGCCTCAGAATTGCTTGGATCCAGCATAGAATACCCTCGACAGTCACCAAAAGTGCCTCAGAAGTGCTGGATCTATCATAGAATACCCTAGAAAGTCACAAAAAGAGCCTCAGAAGTGCTTGGATCCACCATAGAATACTCTCGACAGTCTCCAAAAAGTGTCAGAAGTGCTTGGATCCACCATAGAATACCCTCGACAGTCACCAAAAGTGCCTCAGAAGTGCTTGGATCCACCATAGAATACCCTCGACAGTCACCAAAAGTGCCTCAGAAGTGCTGAAATCCACCATAGAATACTCTCTACAGTCTCCAAAAGTGTGTAAGAATTGATTGGATCCAGCATAGAATATCCTCGACAGTCACAAAAAGAGCCTCAGAATTGCTTGGATCCAGCATAGAATACCCTCGACAGTCACCAAAAGTGCCTCAGAAGTGCTGAAATCCACCATAGAATACTCTCGACAGTCTCCAAAAGTGTGTAAGAATTGCTTGGATCCAGCATAGAATATCCTCGACAGTCACAAAAAGAGCCTCAGAATTGCTTGGATCCAGTATAGAATACCCTCGACAGTCACCAAAAGTGCCTCAGAAGTGCTGAAATCCACCATAGAATACTCTCGACAGTCTCCAAAAGTGTGTAAGAATTGCTTGGATCCAGCATAGAATATCCTCGACAGTCACAAAAAGAGCCTCAGAATTGCTTGGATCCAGCATAGAATACCCTCGACAGTCACCAAAAGTGCCTCAGAAGTGCTTGGATCTATCATAGAATACCCTAGAAAGTCACAAAAAGAGCCTCAGAAGTGCTTGGATCCACCATAGAATACTCTCGACAGTCTCCAAAGTGTGTCAGAAGTGCTTGGATCCACCATAGAATACCCTCGACTGTCACCGAAAGTGCCTCAGAAGTGCTTGGATCCACGATAGAATACTCTCGACAGTCACCAAAAGTGTGTCAGAAGTGCTTGGATCCAGCATAGAATTCCCTCGACTGTCACCAAAAGTGCCTCAGAAGTGCTTGGATCCACCACAGAATACCCTCAACAGTTACCAAAAGTGCCTCAGAAGTGCTTGGATCCACCATAGAATATCCTCGACAGTCACAAAAAGAGCCTCAGAAGTGCTTGGATCCATCATAGAATACCCTAGAAAGTCACAAAAAGAGCCTCAGAAGTGCTTGGATCCACCATAGAATACTCTCGACAGTCTCCAAAAGTGTGTCAGAATTGCTTGGAACCAGCATAGAATACCCTCGACAGTCACCAAAAGTGCCTCAGAAGTGCTTGGATCCACCACCGAATACCCTCGACAGTTACCAAAAGTGCCTCAGAAGTGCTTGGATCCATCATATAATACCCTAGAAAGTCACAAAAAGAGCCTCAGAAGTGCTTGGATCCACCATAGAATATCCTCGACAGTAACCAAAAGTGCCTCTGAAGTGCTTGGATCCACCACAGAATACCCTCGACAGTTACCAAACGTGCCTCAGAAGTGCTTGGAACCAGCATAGAATACCATCGACTGTCACCAAAAGTGCCTCAGAAGTGCTTGGATCCACCACAGAATACCCTCGACAGTTACCAAAAGTGCCTCAGAAGTGCTTGGATCCACCATAGAATACCCTCGACAGTCACCAAAAGTGCCTCAGAAGTGCTTAGATCCATCATAGAATACCCTTTACAGTCACCAAAAGTGCCTCAGAAGTGCTTGGATCCATCATAGAATACCCTAGAAAGTCACAAAAAGAGCCTCAGAAGTGCTTGGATCCACCATAGAATACTCTCGACAGTCTCCAAAAGTGTGTCAGAATTGCTTGGATCCAGCATAGAATATCCTCGACAGTCACAAAAAGAGCCTCAGAAGTGCTTGGATCCACCATAGAATACCCTCGACAGTCACCAAAAAAGCCTCAGAAGTGCTTAAATCCACCATAGAATACCCTCGACAGTCACCAAAAGTGCCTCAGAAGTGCTTGGATCCACCATAGAATACCCTCGACAGTCACCAAAAGTGCCTCAGAAGTGCTTAAATCCACCATAGAATACCCTCGACAGTCACCAAAAGTGCCTCAGAAGTGCTTGGATCCATCATATAATACCCTAGAAAGTCACAAAAAGAGCCTCAGAAGTGCTTGGATCCACCATAGAATACTCTCGACAGTCTCCAAAAGTGTGTCAGAAGTGCTTGGAACCAGTATAGAATACCATCGACTGTCACCAAAAGTGCCTCAGAAGTGCTTGGATCCATCATAGAATACCCTCGACAGTCACCAAAAAGCCTCAGAAGTGCTTAAATCCACCATAGAATACCCTCGACAGTCACCAAAAGTGCCTCAGAAGTGCTTGGATCCACCATAGAATACCCTCGACAGTCACCAAAAGTGCCTCAGAAGTGCTAAAATCCACCATAGAATACCCTCGACAGTTACCAAAAGTGCCTCAGAAGTGCTTGGATCCAGCATAGAATACCCTCGACAGTCACCAAAAGTGCCTCAGAAGTGCTTGGATCCATCATAGAATACCCTTTAAAGTCACCAAAAGTGCCTCAGAAGTGCTTGGATCCATCATAGAATACCATAGAAAGTTACAAAAAGAGCCTCAGAAGTGCTTGGATCCACCATAGAATACTCTCGACAGTCTCCAAAAGTGTGTCAGAAGTGCTTGGATCCAGCATAGAATACCCTCGACAGTCACCAAAACTGCCTCAGAAGTGATTCGATCCACCATAGAATACTCTCGACAGTCACCAAAAGTGTGTCAGAAGTGCTTGGATCCAGCATAGAATACCCTCGACTGTCACCGAAAGTGCCTCAGAAGTGCTGGGATCCACCATAGAATACCCTAGAAGTCACCAAAAGTGCCTCAGAAGTGCTTGGATCCACCATAGAATACCCTAGAAAGTCACAAAAAGAGCCTCAGAAGTGCTTGGATCCACCATAGAATACTCTCGACAGTCTCCAAAGTGTGTCAGAATTGCTTGGAACCAGCATAGAATACCCTCGACAGTCACCAAAAGTGCCTCAGAAGTGCTTGGATCCACCATAGAATACCCTCGACAGTCACAAAAAGAGCCTCAGAAGTGCTTGGATCCATCATAGAATACCCTAGAAAGTCACAAAAAGAGCCTCAGAAGTGCTTGGATCCAGCATAGAATACCCTCGACAGTCACCAAAACTGCCTCAGAAGTGATTCGATCCACCATAGAATACTCTCGACAGTCACCAAAAGTGTGTCAGAAGTGCTTGGATCCAGCATAGAATACCCTAGAAAGTCACCAAAAGTGCCTCAGAAGTGCTTGGATCCACCACAGAATACCCTCAACAGTTACCAAAAGTGCCTCAGAAGTGCTTGGATCCACCATAGAATATCCTCGACAGTCACAAAAGAGCCTCAGAAGTGCTTGGATCCATCATAGAATACCCTAGAAAGTCACAAAAAGAGCCTCAGAAGTGCTTGGATCAACCATAGAATACTCTCGACAGTCTCCAAAAGTGTGTCAGAATTGCTTGGAACCAGCATAGAATACCCTCGACAGTCACCAAAAGTGCCTCAGAAGTGCTTGGATCCACCATAGAATACCCTCGACAGTCACAAATAGTGCCTCAGAAGTGCTGAAATCCACCATAGAATACTCTCTACAGTCTCCAAAAGTGTGTAAGAATTGATTGGATCCAGCATAGAATATCCTCGACAGTCACAAAAAGAGCCTCAGAATTGCTTGGATCCAGCATAGAATACCCTCGACAGTCACCAAAAGTGCCTCAGAAGTGCTGAAATCCACCATAGAATACTCTCGACAGTCTCCAAAAGTGTGTAAGAATTGCTTGGATCCAGCATAGAATATCCTCGACAGTCACAAAAAGAGCCTCAGAATTGCTTGGATCCAGTATAGAATACCCTCGACAGTCACCAAAGTGCCTCAGAAGTGCTGAAATCCACCATAGAATACTCTCGACAGTCTCCAAAAGTGTGTAAGAATTGCTTGGATCCAGCATAGAATATCCTCGACAGTCACAAAAAGAGCCTCAGAATTGCTTGGATCCAGCATAGAATACCCTCGACAGTCACCAAAAGTGCCTCAGAAGTGCTTGGATCTATCATAGAATACCCTAGAAAGTCACAAAAAGAGCCTCAGAAGTGCTTGGATCCACCATAGAATACTCTCGACAGTCTCCAAAAGTGTGTCAGAAGTGCTTGGATCCACCATAGAATACCCTCGACTGTCACCGAAAGTGCCTCAGAAGTGCTTGGATCCACGATAGAATACTCTCGACAGTCACCAAAAGTGTGTCAGAAGTGCTTGGATCCAGCATAGAATTCCCTCGACTGTCACCGAAAGTGCCTCAGAAGTGCTTGGATCCACGATAGAATACTCTCGACAGTCACCAAAAGTGTGTCAGAAGTGCTTGGATCCACCATAGAATACCCTCGACTGTCACCAAAAGTGCCTCAGAAGTGCTTGGATCCACCATAGAATATCCTCGACAGTCACAAAAAGAGCCTCAGAAGTGCTTGGATCCATCATAGAATACCCTAGAAAGTCACAAAAAGAGCCTCAGAAGTGCTTGGATCCACCATAGAATACTCTCGACAGTCTCCAAAAGTGTGTCAGAATTGCTTGGAACCAGCATAGAATACCCTCGACAGTCACCAAAAGTGCCTCAGAAGTGCTTGGATCCACCACCGAATACCCTCGACAGTTACCAAAAGTGCCTCAGAAGTGCTTGGATCCATCATATAATACCCTAGAAAGTCACAAAAAGAGCCTCAGAAGTGCTTGGATCCACCATAGAATATCCTCGACGGTAACCAAAAGTGCCTCAGATGTGCTTGGATCCACCATAAAATACTCTCGACAGTAACCAAAAGTGCCTCTGAAGTGCTTGGATCCACCACAGAATACCCTCGACAGTTACCAAACGTGCCTCAGAAGTGCTTGGAACCAGCATAGAATACCATCGACTGTCACCAAAAGTGCCTCAGAAGTGCTTGGATCCACCACAGAATACCCTCGACAGTTACCAAAAGTGCCTCAGTAGTGCTTGGATCCACCATAGAATACCCTCGACAGTCACCAAAAGTGCCTCAGAAGTGCTTAGATCCATCATAGAATACCCTTTACAGTCACCAAAAGTGCCTCAGAAGTGCTTGGATCCACCATAGAATACCCTCGACAGTCACCAAAAGTGCCTCAGAAGTGCTTGGATCCATCATAGAATACCCTCGACAGTCTCCAAAAGTGTGTCAGAATTGCTTGGATCCAGCATAGAATACCCTCGACAGTCACCAAAACTGCCTCAGGAGTGATTCGATCCACCATAGAATACTCTCGACAGTCACCAAAAGTGTGTCAGAAGTGCTTGGATCCAGCATAGAATATCCTCGACAGTCACAAAAAGAGCCTCAGAAGTGCTTGGATCCACCATAGAATACCCTCGACAGTCACCAAAAGTGCCTCAGAAGTGCTTATATCCACCAAAGAATACCCTCGACAGTCACCAAAAGTGCCTCAGAAGTGCTTGGATCCACCATAGAATACTCTCGACAGTCACCAAAAGTGTATCAGAAGTGCTTAAATCCACCATAGAATCACCTCGACTGTCACTAAAAGTGCCTCAGAAGTGATTCTATCCACCATAGAATACTCTCGACAGTCACCAAAAGTGCCTCAGAAGTGCTTGGATCCATCATAGAATACCCTCGACAGTCACCAAAAGTGCCTCAGAAGTGCTTTAATCCACCATAGAATACCCTCGACAGTCACCAAAAGTGCCTCAGAAGTGCTTGGATCCATCATAGAATACCCTCGACAGTCACAATAAGAGCCTCAGAAGTGCTTGGATCCACCACAGAATACCCTCGACAGTTACCAAAAGTGCCTCAGAAGTGCTTGGATCCAGCATAGAATACCCTCGACAGTCACCAAAACTGCCTCAGAAGTGATTCGATCCACCATAGAATACTCTCGACAGTCACCAAAAGTGTGTAAGAAGTGCTTGGATCCAGCATAGAATACCCTCGACAGTCACCAAAAGTGCCTCAGAAGTGCTTGGATCCACCATAGAATACTCTCGACAGTCACCAAAAGTGCCTCAGAAGTGCTTGGATCCATCATAGAACACCTTCGACAGTCACCAAAAGTGCCTCAGAAGTGCTTGAATCCACCATAGAATACCCTCGACAGTCACCAAAAGTGCCTCAGAAGTGCTTGGATCCATCATAGAATACCCTCGACAGTCACCAAAAGAGCCTCAGAAGTGCTTGGATCCACCACAGAATACCTCGACAGTTACCAAAAGTGCCTCAGAAGTGCTTGGATCCAGCATAGAATACCCTCGACAGTCACCAAAACTGCCTCAGAAGTGATTCGATCCACCATAGAATACTCTCGACAGTCACCAAAAGTGTGTAAGAAGTGCTTGGATCCACCATAGAATACCCTCGACAGTCACCAAAAGTGCCTCAGAAGTGCTTGGATCCACCATAGAATACCCTCTATAGTCACAAAAAGAGCCTCAGAAGTGCTTGGATCCACCACAGAATACCCTCGACAGTTACCAAAAGTGCCTCAGAAGTGCTTGGATCCACCATAGAATACTCTCGACAGTCACCAAAAGTGTATCAGAAGTGCTTAATTCCACCATAGAATCACCTCGACTGTCACTAAAAGTGCCTCAGAAGTGATTCTATCCACCATAGAATACTCTCGACAGTCACCAAAAGTGTGTAAGAAGTGCTTGGATCCAGCATAGAATACCCTCGACAGTCACCAAAAGTGCCTCAGAAGTGCTTGGATCCACCATAGAATACTCTCGACAGTCACCAAAAGTGCCTCAGAAGTGCTTGGATCCATCATAGAATACCCTCGACAGTCACCAAAAGTGCCTCAGAAGTGCTTAAATCCACCATAGAATACCCTCGACAGTCACCAAAAGTGCCTCAGAAGTGCTTGGATCCATCATAGAATACCCTCGACAGTCACCAAAAGAGCCTCAGAAGTGCTTGGATCCACCACAGAATACCCTCGACAGTTACCAAAAGTGCCTCAGAAGTGCTTGGATCCAGCATAGAATACCCCTCGACAGTCACCAAAACTGCCTCAGAAGTGTTGATCCACCATAGAATACTCTCGACAGTCACCAAAAGTGTGTAAGAAGTGCTTGGATCCACCATAGAATACCCTCGACAGTCACCAAAAGTGCCTCAGAAGTGCTTGGATCCACCATAGAATACCCTCTATAGTCACAAAAAGAGCCTCAGAAGTGCTTGGATCCACCACAGAATACCCTCGACAGTTACCAAAAGTACCTCAGAAGTGCTTGGATCCAGCATAGAATACCCTCGACAGTCACCAAAACTGCCTCAGAAGTGATTCGATCCACCATAGAATACTCTCGACAGTCACCAAAAGTGTGTCAGAAGTGCTTGGATCCAGCATAGAATACCCTCGACAGTCACCAAAACTGCCTTCAGAAGTGGAGTGCTTGGATCCACCACAGAATACCCTCGACAGTTACCAAAAGTGCCTCAGAAGTGCTTGGATCCAGCATAGAATACCCTCGACAGTCACCAAAACTGCCTCAGAAGTGATTCGATCCACCATAGAATACTCTCGACAGTCACCAAAAGTGTGTCAGAAGTGCTTGGATCCAGCATAGAATACCCTCGACAGTCACCAAAACTGCCTCAGAAGTGATTCGATCCACCATAGAATACTCTCGACAGTCACCAAAAGTGTATCAGAAGTGCTTAAATCCACCATAGAATCACCTCGACTGTCACTAAAAGTGCCTCAGAAGTGATTCTATCCACCATAGAATACTCTCGACAGTCACCAAAAGTGCCTCAGAAGTGCTTGGATCCATCATAGAATACCCTCGACAGTCAACCAAAAGTGCCTCAGAAGTGCTTAAATCCACCATAGAATACCCTCGACAGTCACCAAAAGTGCCTCAGAAGTGCTTGGATCCATATAGAATACCCTCGACAGTCACAAAAAGAGCCTCAGAAGTGCTTGGATCACCACAGAATACCCTCGACAGTACCAAAAGTGCCTCAGAAAGTGCTTGGATCCCAGCATAGAATACCCTCGACAGTCACCAAACTGCCTCAGAAGTGATTCGATCCACCATAGAATACTCTCGACAGTCACAAAAGTGTGTCAGAAGTGCTTGGATCCAGCATAGAATACCCTCGACAGTCACCAAAACTGCCTCAGAAGTGATTCGATCACCATAGAATACTCTCGACAGTCACCAAAAGTGTGTCAGAAGTGCTTGGATCCAGCATAGAAGAACCTCGACAGTCACCAAAACTGCCTCAGAAGTGATTTCGATCCACCATAGAATACTCTCGACAGTCACCAAAAGTGCCTCAGAAGTGCTTGGATCCATCATAGAATACCCTCGACAGTCACCAAAAATGCCTCAGAAGTGCTTAAATCCACCATAGAATACCCTCGACTGTCACCAAAAGTGCCTCAGAAGTGCTTGGATCCATCATAGAATACCCTCGACAGTCACAAAAAGAGCCTCAGAAGTGCTTGGATCCAGCATAGAATACCCTCGACAGTTACCAAAAGTGCCTCAGAAGTGCTGGATCCAGCATAGAATACCCTCGACAGTCACCAAAAGTGCCTCAGAAGTGCTTGGATCCATCATAGAATACCCTTTAAAGTCACCAAAACTGCCTCAGAAGTGATTCGATCCACCATAGAATACTCTCGACAGTCTCCAAAAGTGTGTCAGAATTGCTTGGAACCAGCATAGAATACCCTCGACAGTCACCAAAAGTGCCTCAGAAGTGCTTGGATCCACCACCGAATACCCTCGACAGTTACCAAAAGTGCCTCAGAAGTGCTTGGATCCATATATAATACCCTAGAAAGTCACAAAAAGAGCCTCAGAAAGTGCTTGGATCCACCATAGAATACTCTCGACAGTCTCCAAAAGTGTGTCAGAAGTGCTTGGAACCAGCATAGAATACCTCGACTGTCCCAAAGTGCCTCAGAAGTGCTTGGATCCACCACAGAATACCCTTGACAGTTACCAAAAGTGCCTCAGAAGTGCTTGGATCCACCATAGAATACCCTCGACAGTCACCAAAAGTGCCTCAGAAGTGCTTGGATCCATCATAGAATACCCTAGAAAGTCACAAAAAGAGCCTCAGAAGTGCTTAAATCCACCATAGAATACTCTCGACAGTCTCCAAAAGTGTGTCAGAATTGCTTGGATCCAGCATAGAATACCCTCGACAGTCACAAACACAAAAACCTCAGGAGTGATTCGATCCACCATAGAATACTCTCGACAGTCACCAAAAGTTTGTCAGTAGTGCTTGGATCAGCATAGATATCCTCGACAGTCACAAAAAGAGCTCAGAAGTGCTTGGATCCACCATAGAATACCCTCGACAGTCACCAAAAGTGCCTCAGAAGTGCTTAAATCCACCATAGAATACCCTCGACAGTCACCAAAAGTGCCTCAGAAGTGCTTGGATCCATCATAGAATACCCTAGAAAGTCACCAAAAGTGCCTCAGAAGTGCTTGGATCCACCATAGAATACTCTCGACAGTCTCCAAAAGTGTGTCAGAAGTGCTTGGTTCCACCATAGAATACCATCGACAGTCACCAAAAGTGCCTCAGAAGTGCTAGGATCCACCATAGAATACCCTCGACAGTCACCAAAAGTGCCTCAGAAGTGCTTGGAACCAGCATAGAATACCATCGACTGTCACCAAAAGTGCCTCAGAAGTGCTTGGACCACCAAAGAATACTCGACAGTCTCCAAAAGTGTGTCAGAAGTGCTGGGAACCAGCATAGAATTACCATCGACTGTCACCAAAGTGCCTCAGAAGTGCTTGGGTTCCACCATAGAATACCCTCGACAGTCACCAAAAGTGCCTCAGAAGTGCTTGGATCCACCATAGAATACCCTCGACAGTCACCAAAAGTGCCTCAGAAGTGCTTGGTTCCACCATAGAATACCCTCGACAGTCACCAAAAGTGTGTCAGAAGTGCTTGGATCGACAGTCACCAAAAGTGCCTCAGAAGTGCTTGGATCTATCATAGAATACCCTAGAAAGTCACAAAAGAGCCTCAGAAGTGCTTGGATCCACCATAGAATACTCTCGACAGTCTCCAAAAGTGTGTCAGAAGTGCTTGGATCCACCATAGAATACCCTCGACTGTCACCGAAAGTGCCTCAGAAGTGCTTGGATCCACGATAGAATACTCTCGACAGTCACCAAAAGTGTGTCAGAAGTGCTTGGATCCAGCATAGAATTCCCTCGACTGTCACCGAAAGTGCCTCAGAATGTGCTTGGACCACGATAGGATAGAATACTCTCGACAGTCACCAAAAAGTGTGTCAGAAGTGCTTGGATCCAGCATAGAATTCCTCGACTGTCACCAAAAGTGCCTCAGAAGTGCTTGGATCCACCACGAATACCCTCAACAGTTACCAAAAGTGCCTCAGAAGTGCTTGGATCCACCATAGAATCCTCGACAGTCACAAAAGAGCCTCGAAGTGCTTGGATCCATCATAGAATACCTAGAAAGTCACAAAAAGAGCCTCAGAAGTGCTTTGGATCAACCATAGAATACTCTCGACAGTCTCCAAAAGTGTGTCAGAATTGCTTGGAACCAGGCATAGAATACCCTCGACAGTCACCAAAAGTGCCTCAGAAGTGCTTGGATCCACCACCGAATACCCTCGACAGTTACCAAAAAGTGCCTCAGAAGTGCTTGGATCCATCATATAATACCCTAGAAAGTCACAAAAAGAGCCTCAGAAGTGCTTGGATCCACCATAAAATACTCTCGACAGTAACCAAAAGTGCCTCTGAAGTGCTTGGATCCACCACAGATACCCTCGACAGTTACCAAACGTGCCTCAGAAGTGCTTGGAACCAGCATAGAATACCATCGACTGTCACCAAAAGTGCCTCAGAAGTGCTTGGATCCACCACAGAAACCCTCGACAGTTACCAAAAGTGCCTCAGAAGTGCTTGGATCCACCATAGAATACCCTCGACAGTCACCTTAAAGTGCCTCAGAAGTGCTTAGATCCATCATAGAATACCCTTTACAGTCACCAAAAGTGCCTCAGAAGTGCTTGGATCCATCATAGAATACCCTAGAAAGTCACAAAAAGAGCCTCAGAAGTGCTTGGATCCACCATAGAATACTCTCGACAGTCTCCAAAAGTGTGTCAGAATTGCTTGGATCCAGCATAGAATACCCTCGACAGTCACAAAAACTGCCTCAGGAGTGATTCGATCCACCATAGAATACTCTCGACAGTCACCAAAAAGTGTGTCAGAAGTGCTGGGATCCAGCATAGAATATCCTCGACAGTCACAAAAAGAGCCTCAGAAGTGCTTGGATCCATAGAATACCCTCGACAGTCACAAAAGTGCCTCAGAAGTGCTTATATCCACCAAGAATACCCTCGACAGTCACCAAAAGTGCCTCAGAAGTGCTTGGATCCACCATAGATATACTCTCGGACAGTCACCAAAAGGTGTATCAGAAGTGCTTAAATCCACCATAGAATCACCTCGACTGTCACTAAAAGTGCCTCAGAAGTGATTCTATCCACCATAGAATACTCTCGACAGTCACAAAAGTGCCTCAGAAGTGCTTGGATCCATATAGAATACCCTCGACAGTCACCAAAAGTGCCTCAGAAGTGCTTAAATCCACCATAGAATACCCTCGACAGTCACCAAAAGTGCCTCAGAAGTGCTTGGATCCATCATAGAATACCCTCGACAGTCACAAAAAGAGCCTCAGAAGTGCTTGGATCCACACACAGAATACCCTCGACAGTTACCAAAAGTGCCTCAGAAGTGCTTGGATCCAGCATAGAATACCCTCGACAGTCACCAAAAACTGCCTCAGAAGTGATTCGATCCACCATAGAATACTCTCGACAGTCACCAAAAGTGTGTCAGAAGTGCTTGGATCCAGCATAGATACCCCGACAGTCACCCAAAAGTGCCTCAGAAGTGCTTGGATCCACCATAGAATACTCTCGACAGTCACCAAAAGTGTATCAGAAGTGCTTGGATCCACCATAGAATCACCTCGACTGTCACTAAAAGTGCCTCAGAAGTGATTCTATCCACCAAAGAATACCCTAGAAAGTCACAAAAAGAGCCTCAGAAGTGCTTAAATCCACCATAGAATACCCTCGACAGTCACCAAAAGTGCCTCAGAAGTGCTTGGATCCATCATAGAATACCCTCGACAGTCACAAAAAGAGCCTCAGAAGTGCTTGGATCCACCATAGAATACCCTCGACAGTCACCAAAAGTGCCTCAGAAGTGCTTAATCCACCAAAGAATACCCTCGACAGTCACCAAAAGTGCCTCAGAAGTGCTTGGACCACCATAGAATACTCTCGACAGTCACCAAAAGTGTATCAGAAGTGCTTAAATCCACCATAGAAATCACCTCGACTGTCACTAAAAGTGCCTCAGAAGTGATTCTATCCACCATAGAATACTCTCGACAGTCACCAAAAGTGCCTCAGAAGTGCTTGGATCCAGCATAGAATACCCTCGACAGTCACCAAAAGTGCCTCAGAAGTGATTCTATCCACCATAGAATACTCTCGACAGTCACCAAAAGTGCCTCAGAAGTGCTTGGATCCATCATAGAATACCTTCGACAGTCACCAAAAGTGCCTCAGAAGTGCTTAAATCCACCATAGAATACCCTCGACTGTCACCAAAAGTGCCTCAGAAGTGCTTGGATCCATCATAGAATACCCTCGACAGCACAAAAAGAGCCTCAGAAGTGCTTGGATCAGCATAGAATACCCTCGACAGTTACCAAAAGTGCCTCAGAAGTGCTTGGATCCAGCATAGAATACCCTCGACAGTCACCAAAAGTGCCTCAGAAAGTGCTTGGATCCATCATAGAACTACCTTTAAAGTCACCAAAACTGCCTCAGAAGTGATTCGATCCACCATAGAATACTCTCGACAGTCTCCAAAAGATTAGGTGTCAGAATTGCTTGGAACCAGCATAGAATACCCTCGACAGTCACCAAAAGTGCCTCAGAAGTGCTTGGATCCACCACCGAATACCCTCGACAGTTACCAAAAGTGCCTCAGAAGTGCTTGGATCCATCATAATACCCTAGAAAGTCACAAAAAGAGCCTCAGAAGTGCTTGGATCCACCATAGAATACTCTCGACAGTCTCCAAAAGTGTGTCAGAAGTGCTTGGAACCAACATAGAATACCATCGACTGTCACCAAAAGTGCCTCAGAAGTGCTTGGATCCACCACAGAATACCCTTGACAGTTACCAAAAGTGCCTCAGAAGTGCTTGGATCCACCATAGAATACCCTCGACAGTCACCAAAAGTGCCTCAGAAGTGCTTGGATCCATCATAGAATACCCTAGAAAGTCACAAAAAGAGCCTCAGAAGTGCTTAAAATCCACCATAGAATACTCTCGACAGTCTCCAAAAGTGTGTCAGAATTGCTTGGATCCAGCATAGAATACCCTCGACAGTCACAAAAACTGCCTCAGGAGTGATTCGATCCACCATAGAATACTCTCGACAGTCACCAAAAGTTTGTCAGTAGTGCTTGGATCCAGCATAGAATATCCTCGACAGTCACAAAAAGAGCCTCAGAAGTGCTTGGATCCACCATAGAATACCCTCGACAGTCACCAAAAGTGCCTCAGACGTGCTTAAATCCACCAAGAATACCCTCGACAGTCACCAAAAGTGCCTCAGAAGTGCTTGGATCAATCATAGAATACCCTAGAAGTCACAAAAAAGAGCCTCAGAAGTGCTTGATCCACCATAGAATACTCTCGACAGTCTCCAAAAGTGTGTCAGAAGTGCTTGGTTCCACATAGAATACCATCGACAGTCACCAAAGTGCCTCAGAAGTGCTTGGATCCACCATAGAATACCCTCGACAGTCACCAAAAGTGCCTCAGAAGTGCTTGGAACCAGCATAGAATACCATCGACTGTCACCAAAAGTGCCTCAGAAGTGCTTGGATACACCAAAGAATACTCTCGACAGTCTCCAAAAGTGTGTCAGAAGTGCTTGGAACCAGCATAGAATACCCATCGACTGTCACCAAAAGTGCCTCAGAAGTGCTTGGTTCCACCATAGAATACCTCGACAGTCACCAAAAAGTGCCTCAGAAGTGCTTGGATCCACCATAGAATACCCTCGACAGTCACCAAAAGTGCCTCAGAAGTGCTTGGTTCCACCATAGAAATACCCTCGACAGTCACCAAAAGTGTGTCAGAAGTGCTTGGATCCAGCATAGAATACCCTCGACTGTCACAAAAAGTGCCTCAGAAGTGATTCGATCCACCATAGAATACTCTCGACAGTCACCAAAAGTGTGTCAGAAGTGCTTGGATCCACCACAGAATACCCTCGACTGTCACCAAAAGTGCCTCAGAAGTGCTTGGATCCACCACAGAATACCCTCGACAGTTACCAAAAGTGTCTCAGAAGTGCTTAAATCCACCATAGAATACCCTCGACAGTCACCAAAAGTGCCTCAGAAGTGCTTGGATCCACCATAGAATACCCTCGACAGTCACCAAAAAAAGCCTCAGAAGTGCTTAAATCCACCCATAGAATACCCTCGACAGTCACCAAAAGTGCCTCAGAAGTGCTTGGATCCATCATAGAATACCCTGGAAAGTCACAAAAAGAGCCTCAGAAGTGCTTGGATCCACCATAGAATACTCTCGACAGTCTCCAAAAGTGTGTCAGAAGTGCTTGGATCCACCATAGAATACCCTCGACAGTCACCAAAAAGCCTCAGAAGTGCTTAATATCCACCATAGAATACCCTCGACAGTCACCAAAAGTGCCTCAGAAGTGCTTGGATCCATCATATAATCCCTAGAAAGTCACAAAAAGAGCCTCAGAAGTGCTTGGATCCACCATAGAATACTCTCGACAGTCTCCAAAAGTGTGTCAGAAGTGCTTGGAACCAGTATAGAATACCATCGACTGTCACCAAAAGTGCCTCAGAAGTGCTTGGATTCAGCATAGAATACCCTCGACAGTCACCAAAAATGCCTCAGAAGTGCTTGGATTCACAATCGAATACCCTCGACAGTTACCAAAAGTGCCTCAGAAGTGCTTGGATCCACCATAGAATACCCTCGACAGTCACCAAAAGTGCCTCAGAAGTGCTTGGATCCATCATAGAATACCCTTTAAAGTCACCAAAAGTGCCTCAGAAGTGCTTGGATCCATCATAGAATACCATAGAAAGTCACAAAAAGAGACTCAGAAGTGCTTGGATCCACCATAGAATACCCTCGACAGTCACCAAAAGTGTCTCAGAAGTCTTGGATCCAGCATAGAATACCCTCGACAGTCACCAAAAGTGCCTCAGAAGTGCTTGGATCCACCATAGAATATCCTCGACAGTCACCAAAAGTGCCTCAGAAGTGCTTAAATCCACCATAGAATACCCTCGACAGTCACCAAAAGTGCCTCAGAAGTGCTTGGATCCATCATATAATACCCTAGAAA
>NW_024427985.1:0-46822 GCF_017562075.2 Anopheles merus | reverse complement strand
AATCTCCCTCCGGCGTGCGATTGATTTCTTTACAATGTCAAGTGTATGGAGCTTTAGATATAAATTCTTTTATTAAAGGCAGCTTTTTCATATTATTGAAGTTCAATAAAGTGTTTATAGTGTACGCGTTTTGTATTTGATGAAGTTGAATATTTAACATGGATAATGCATCTCTACCAAGGATCATTGGCCATTCCATGTATATTTTTGGAAGGACGATAAAGGTGTGACGTATCGTGGTCTTGGCAAGTTGTACTCGCATCTCCACAAATCCTAACGTTAACAAATTGGGCCTCCTATTCCTCGCAACATGGACGTCCTAGGTTTTCCAACAAGAGATTTAGGGAGAACGTTTTCATTAACAAAGCTTTTAGGGCTACCACTATCCAAAAGAGAAACTATTTTAGTGATTTGCTCCATACATCTTGACTCTTATAGGCAAACTTACCTCTTGGTTGGCGTTAAGAGTAAAAACTGGTTCCGTCACAGGCGTTGTTTCTAGATGTTTAGGACCATTGTAGTAACAGCAATCTGCTGAACCCGTTGAGGACAATTTCGATAGACCATGATCAGTCTGACCGCACTTGAAACAGGACCCCGGAAGTCGAATCGGCATGCGGCAGAAGTTTCCGAATGTCCATATTTCCGGCAATTAAGGCATCTGGGAGCCGACTGGTTTGGTTCAGCTCGCGCAACATGGACTCGTGGTTGTTGAACAGACGATTTCTGGACCGTTGTCTGTACACGCGTTCGTATATATTCATACTCTTTCAATAAAGGTTTCAGCATCTCGATCGATTTTGCCATGAAATCGCATGGATTCAGTATGTATGGGGTCACCGAGACCGTCAATGATGATATGCACCAGTTCAGTTTCCGGAATTGAAGCTGCATGTCTAACATGATGTTGCATGTCTAACAAATATCTTAGTGTTGTTTCGTTAGCGTTCAGATGGCGTGCTCTAAGATTTTTATAGATGACTTCTTTAGAAGGCTTGTTGTTAAATTCATTTAGCAATTCGCCCTTCAACTCTTCGTAAGTTTTTGGGTTAGTAGTTGAGCCGGTCTCATGGTACAGTCGTCAACTCGTACGACTTAACAACATGCCCGTCATGGGTTCAAGCCCCGAATAGACCGTGCCGCCATACGTAGGACTGACTATCCTGCTATGGGGGAAATCAATAAGTCACTGAAAGCCAACCCCACAAGTGTTGGCAGGCCTTGACCGTCATCGGTTGTTGAGCCAAAGAAGAAGAGAAGTTTGTGCCAATAAAACAGCTGTGCTCGTTAACGATCGACGCAAAAGCGGGCAGTTTTTGAGGCTCTGGGACGTTTGTCATGACGAAAATGTCCTCAAGGGAACTTATCCAAGCACACACATCTTCACCGCCTTCCCCAGTGAATTTTGCACATTTGTTTCTATATATTGAATAGTATTCATTGATTCGGTTTAAGGTGAGTTGGTTGAAGCTCAGCTATTTCTTTTCCAAAGATAAAAGTTTTTTTTTCTAGTTCCAGGCGTTTTACTTTCATTTCGAGTGAGGCTATAGCAGCGGCTTCATCATTTGTGGTTATGTCATCACCATCTCTGCGTGTTTTATCAGCCGCCATTTCCTGACTTGGTGTCTTCTTCACGTTGTCTGCAAACAATTGTCATAGCTGCGTCGCCTTTGCCGTCTCTGGGTATTCAATACCAGCTGCGTCTAATAGCCATTTTATTTCTTCTGTTGTAGGCATACTTGTAGATTAATCCCACTTCTGAGATGTAAACTAAGGTTTTATTCCAAACGAGTTTTTACGGAGCAAGGTTTTTCCGACTTGCTTTATTCTGTGCCCGTTTCCTGTAATTCCCAACTCCGCCCGGCGCTTTGAATGAGGATGCGTTACGAGATAGCTGAACCAGCCGTTCTACCGATAAAGTAGCCGTTCTCGCTCGTGCAAGAGGGGGGGGGGGTGTGCGTGCGTGTGGAAACCCCAAAACTGTTTGATTCTGATGAGTACATTTTCATCACTGCGGCTACAAAGTCCATGCATTTTTGACCTCGCTATCTTAGAGAAAACACACCAACGGCAACGGTAACGGCTGGTTCAGCTTTCTTGTATCGCATCCTCATTCAAAGCGCGGCGGGGGTTGGGAATCGCGGCATGATAGAGTTAACGGTAACTTTCCCTGCGCTGTGTGTATGCTTGTGTGTGTGTCGAGACCCGAAAACGCGAGACAGATTTCGGCACATTAAAAAAATAAAAGTTATTGCCACTATACGCTGTGTTAAATGATAAGATTGCCATCACCATCTTTGCGACCGGCTCTGCTGTTGGGAGTGTTTAAAAGACATACGATCGAACAAAACGTGCATGTGATCTGTAGCATATTTCTTTCCAATTCAGCTAGCGAACGTAAGTGGGAACAACATTTTGACTTGAATTCATACAAAAGAGGATTCTGGATTTGTTTATTACGGTGCGCGTATGGTGCTGCACCTGTCCGTCCAGAATCTGGCGGCTTGTTGGCTTAGAGTCGGTATCATGACGCCGTGCGGCCGGCACTGCCTTGGAATGGGTAAGGCTCGGTAGGTTCATGTCCTTGTTCAAGTGTATTCCGTGCATTGTCGCGCCACGGCGGCAGACCCCGGCAGCAACAAAGTCAAGACAAACCCTTCCCTGGTACGGATGGCGCTTCAAAGTTCTTTTTCTTATGATTATTCTTGTCATTACGGCCTATGCGATCATGTTGGTCTTTTCAGGCCTTGAGTACCACACGTAGCCGGTAGTCAGTTCTTACTACGGCGGACGGTTCATACGCAGTTAGAACCCACGACGGGTATGCTGTTAAGATGTGCGGAATGATGGCGGTGCCTATCCAGCGGGCAATTTGCATACTGCCACACTGTCTTCTGCCTGATGCATACGCTGCACCCAGGGGGAAAATGCACCTCCACAATACAAAACACCGTCATGAACCAGCGGCGGATGTAACGGTAAGCGGACTAGTCGGTCTCCGAAAATCTCTAGTCTATGCCGTAGTATGCCGTATGTCTACAAGTGGACAGAGTATTAGCGACAAGGGCCCCGGAAAGATGATCTTTAGGGGCCCCGTGGCTGGAGAATCATTTGCACTCCCCCCTCCACCCCTCCCCATGCCAATATCAATTTTAGGGCCTGTGACTGATGATCATAGGGGTCCCATGGCCACACTCCCCCCTCCCGTACCCCGCGGGAATTTAAGTATACTGTTCAATCTCCCAACAGCTGTGTGCCAGTAGCCCCTCCCACCGGTCATCAGTTACCATTTACAGGGGCCTCAACTCGTTTTTCTGCCTTTCATGAACACCTTCCTTTCTGATGGATAATAACATTCCGGAAGAGCATACATTCCGCGACAGTTTTGCACATACACGCACACTCACACCCTTGCGCAGACGGCTCAGCATATCTGTGTAATCTACACCATACAAAAGCAAAAAAGCTTAGTGTAACAAAGTTATGCTTAATGCTTAACACGTTCAGTTCGATGGCAGGCCCCAGGGACTGCCAGTGAACTTTCCAGTATACAGGATTCACAATCAGGTTGCGTTCTAGATGCCGGCGGAACAGAATGTTGATGAAAATCAGTTTCGGACTGAACGTGTTAATGCGCATTAGGGTTTTGCGCGTTGCACAGCAAACCCTCCAGCGTGAGCTAGCGATTCCGTAGTCAATTTTACAATGCAGCGTTTGAACTCATTGCGCTTTTTTGGTTTGCTTGGTGAAAATGCAACTTCAGCGCCGCAATGTTTGTTAACGGCGTTTTTAAGCGCCATAGCAACTCGCGAGCATGGACCACATCGCGAGAAAGAGATGGCGCTAACAGCACGGAAAAAGCACGGACGACGGCTGACAGCGATTGGCCGTCTGACGCAAGATCTATTAAGGAGAACAGGTCGATGCAAAGCCCGTTGCTAGGTTGCCATTTTTATCACGCTTTGGACAGTTTCATGAAAAGTGTTTGCAAACAAACGGCTAATAGTTAACGCGCAAAAGTGGACGAATTTACTATTAGGAAGGTTATATTGGTTAAATTTCTGGGCGGTCAATCACTTCTGGACAATAAAGGAGAAGTAATTGCAGTCTACTCTGTGTTCAGAAACATGATTGAAACCTTTTTCATTGTTTGCCATTCCGTGACCACAAACCACTACCGTTTGCAACGGTCCTGGGAAAAACGAAATGTTTAACATGTTCAACTGGGTTAAAGAAGTCCTTTTTACTTTCAATTGAACACTGTGAGTAAAATGAACACATCCAATCGACACACACTGGCACAATATGCATACCGTCATTTACTTATAATCCGGCTACGAATGATTAATGAGATCCTTGGATTGTATCAGTCATGTAATATTCTAATTAGATTCTAATTCATCAAATATTCTAACTGGAATTGAATGTAGAATGCTGAACAAAACTCTCATTCACTCCATAGCAACGTCCATCGCTAAACATAAACAATGTTCACTTAACTGTCAAAATTTTCCCATGGCTTTCTGTCAATTTACTCTAAGCGCTTCGACCTGTTCTCTTTCAAGGACCTTGGTCTGACGCACCAACACATCCAAACCTTCGACAGCGCGCTCAGGCGAGGGGTATGAGGCGGAGCCAGGACGGGCAGCTCGACGAGCTGCTCGACAAATTTGCCGTTGGAGAGAAAAGGAAGGCATGATAAATGTCGCTTTGCACCAAGGTGGAATATAGAGGAGGTGTATTCTTAGCGTTTGGCATGTTGCCATTTGAGATTCAGTTTGACAACAGCCGTCGATATTCGTATACAGGCAGCAGCCGCAATATCACGTTGAAAATGCCGATTTATAAAGTGTAGATGCAAAATACAAGTTTTTAGAGCTATACAAATATTTGTTAAACGAAAACAATTCATTTATCATACCCGTATACCAGCAACATTCGTTGCATTTGACAACTGCCGTCGATCCTGTTTTGTGCTTTTTCCTAAAGCCTTGATGGCCAAAATCTGTATGACGACACCTCCTTTCTGCCCACTTTGGCTTTGCACCAAGGTGTGTTTATTAAGAAGGTGAATATTAGCGCGTTTTCCGGGCGCCATCTTTGAGTATTGTAATGTCAAATCGCATACAATTTACTCAAGGTGGAATATAGAGGAGGTGTCTTCTTAAGCTGGCCCTACACGCTGCATTCATGTATGCGGCTACAAATGACAGCTACACATTTTCTTTTGTTCTATTTGTCAAATGTAGCTACACGATGTAGCTATCGTTTGGGAGCTTTTCAAGCCGTGTATGTTCAGCTGTCATATTGTGGTTGTCAAACATAGTTGGTGTGTTATATTATGCGGAGATCACTCCGGTAGTGATTTTGCCGTGATACACAAAGTTTCTTTTTTTACAGTGGAAAAATGGAAATAAATCAACTTCTTCCAACTTTAGCGGCTGAAGTGGCTACTCTCATGTTGATACTCATAGAAGAGGAAGACGAAGAACTGCAGCAAGAGGAAAATGCACGGCGCTGCTGGATGACCGATCTATTTCTGGAGAGGGAAAGCGTTTGGACCCGGCTGTTTAGGGCGATAGATGGCGAAGGACAAACAACCGGCTAGAAAGTTTTCTACGTGTGAATCGCGAAGAATTTTACTATCTTTTAAATCGGATTGGTCCAAAAATTGAGCGACAAGATACAACGATGCGACCTTCGATCTGCCCGAAGCAACGATTATGCATCGGGCTTCGCTTTTTAGCTTCGGGAGACTCATATGAATCTCTTGCTTTTTGTTTAGGGTAAGTTTTATGCAATATTTGAACGATATAAAATGATAATAATATTACCATTTGTTTTAGGTTTGTAGCAGTTCCGTATCCCTTATTTGCGTGATGTTTGTACACACATAATAATGAATTGAAGGAATACGTTAAGGTATTATTTCACTGATTTAATATGATAACAGTTCCATACTAATACTCTCTTCTTACTTATAAGATAACCACTTTATCTAAGCTGTTTGTATATATAGTAATTTTAAGTTTGGTTTCGTTTTCTGGTGCTCGTGTTATTATAGTCTATTTTTCTAAAACTAATATATTGCCTAAAATTGCTGTTATACTATATTTAACAAATGAACTTGTTGCAATAAACAACTATTCAGGTCATGTCACTAACGCAACCACAGGTTGAGAATATTTCTTTTGGTAATAATATAATAATAATAATAATAATAATAATAATAATAATAACAAATGGGCCTTTTATTGCGTCAGTGCTTGCTCAGGCGCGAGACCGTGAGCGGTTTCGGACACTCCTGAGGCAGGCCAAGACCGCAAAGCGGTTGTAGCGCCGGATAAGTAAGCTTGCTAAATAAATTAATAACTAATTCTAAATAAGCCACACAAGAACACCCATTATTTTAATTCATTTTTATTATATCTGATCATTTATCAAATACATCAAATAAATCTGATTGCTATGCTTGTTAAGGCCAACGAACAGGCGACTGTTCATTTGAAACAAAGTGATATATCACAGTAATTTAGCGTTTACTTTAAGTTTGCCTCTTTCTACAGCTTGTAAACTGGACGTCTACTTGGTATCAATATAATAAACCTACATAATTGCATTTTCTTATTTCAACATCCCAAATGTGCTTATATATGATTTGTCGCCTACTGAATTTTATTTTAACTTATTTCGATCCATAATCATCATCAGTAATTCAAAACAATAGACAGTCAGTTTGTATCAGTTCAATCAGTTTTTAATTGAAAGAACAAAATAATTAAAGACACCAGCGAGAAAACTAGTTTTTCAAAAAAAATGTATTCCTTACTCATGGAGTCCTAAACCAGATCTGAACTAATTGCTGACAACTTGGCTAGTCGTCGGCTGGCTGGTTCGGTCGATTATTGCTGACAACTGTGACATTGCTGACTGTTACTGCAGTGTGGCTGCGCACGTGGCGGTGGCTGAGCGTGTTGTAAGTTTGGTGTGAATGAGTTCGGGGTGACGATTTTGAATGTCATGGCCAAGTAAAATGTAGATATATATTATAAGGCAGGCACATTATAAGCCGTTTTGGCAAATCATTCAACGCTAACTTGTAGTGTACTTAGGACGAGCACGCACTGCATCCGTCTAGGTCGGTGAGTTAACGAAGAGAAACGAAGATAACGATACAGAGCCCTTCGTTTAAGGGCAGCTTTTAAGATAGCCGAAGGCGTACGTCAGGCCCTTGTCACTTATACGTTAAAAACTAGCTTAGCTTACATGTGTCGAAAAGAATGGGGTAAACGAGTGTTAATACTTAAATCTATATAGTCTGCGCGTGGGCTGTGTCAGATTTTTATAGAGCACTAAACTATTTGCCGCAACCATGTTGCGTTTTACACAACAGCTTGTTGTTTGCGTTGCTGTAGTTACCAACAAACCCTGTATTATATATTTTTTTAAAGAATGAATAGTGCTTTTTCTGTTGTTAAGTCTATGAATAGTTTGTCCATCAATCCACACAGCCCTGACCATGTTCGATGTAAAACAAATGGCTGCAACATTAAAACCTTGTGAACACGCAAAAAGCTTAATTATTTAATTTGTTTGGCGTAGGATTATGCTAGAAATGACTGAATTCATAGTATAAAAATTATATTGACGGAAATAAATTTATGTCAAAACGTTTTTGAATATAAAAACTATTGCACATTGAGATTGTACCCTACTAAAAATACAAAACTCAGTTAACGTAAGGTTCACTGGACAATCTTTTTTTTACTAACTAACCATAAAAATAGGAACGAACTTTGTCTTATAGCACAGTTAATTTTCCCAATGTTCGTTCCAACGTGCTGGGGAACTTCATTTAAAATTTTATCAGTCTGGATTGGATGTTTCTACTATTATTGCTAACATAACCGCATATCCCTTTATGGGCATTAATGTTGTAGGCTAACGTGGACGAGATGGTTGATACTGGTAACTCACCATTGACGCGTAAGCGGTCATTGGTCAATGTGTTTGTGCAATCATCCGGGTCATCGTTTGCGCGGTCAACGGGGTTGACCGGCGAACACGCCGGCATTTGACAACTGGCAAAAGCAGAAATCACACGCGAAGGAACGGCGGGAATGTTTTGTTTTTGTATTTTAAATGTTAGAATAACGTCTAAGTTTTATTGTATAAGTTCATGTGTCGTTTATATAAGAACGCGTATACCTCTTTGTGTACGAAACAAATGAAAGAAAGGAACTGAACACTAATGTTTTAGGTTGTCATACAAACAGAGAGATTTAATCGTTTTATACATAGTTTATAACAGTGATAATGGCTAGTATCATTGAATCTGTTCGTAGCGGGAATGTACGGTGTTCACAAGAAATTCTAGGGAAGGCAACACATTTCTCGTGCCCGTTTTTTCCAATGTCGCGGTATAGCAATATTTAAAGCAACTATCTAGTAAGTCACGAAAATGAGTGTCAAGACGTAAGCCACCGCTACAAACGTATTCAATAATATCCGCGAATATGTATGAGTTATTGTAATGATTATAACATAACGGGGCGGTCCTGGTACAGTCGTCAACTCGAAGGACTCAATAACATATCCGCCATGGGTTCAAACCTAGAACGGACCGTCCCCCCGAAGCTAGGATTGACCGACTACGTGGTAATGAATTAAGTCCCGAAAGCCTGTATATAGGCCGGCATGTCCGCGTAGGACGTTACGCCAAATAGAAGAAGAAGAACAAAACGTTGTTTAATAATATTTTTTTCAAATAACTTTTCTTTACAGTTGCCGTCTACTGCTACAGAATGGTTGAAGATTTCAAAAGGATTCGAGGAAAAATGGAATTTTCCTCATGTAATTGGTGCCATTGATGGAAAACATGTCACCTTAAAACAACAGCTAATAGCGGGAGCCAGTTTTTCAACTATAAAAGCACTTTCAGCATTGTTTTGCTAGGCATAGTGGATGCTAATTCAAATTTATATTTGCTGACGTCGGTTGCCAGGGTCGAATTTCTGATGGTGGAGTGTTAGCAAACAGTGCTATATACCAGAAACTGGAGCGCCGGGAGCTTAATATACCCGCTCCTGAAATTTTACAAGTTCCATACGAGATCGAGGTTCCCTATTTTTTTTTGGGTGATCAAGCGTTTGCATTGAAAGAATATTGTCTCCGGCCTTTTGCTGGAATGCATACCGCAACTCAATAGAACGCCACTTTAACTATAGACATTCGCGAGCTCGTCGAACGGTAGAAAACGGTTTTGGCATTGATGTAAAGGTCTGGCGAGTTTTAGCAAAACCAATGGAATTAGAACCACAAGTAGCTGATTAGAACCACAAGTAGCTGAGTAGCGTTCTGGCAACAATTCATCTACACAACTTTAGACGTCGGCACTTGCTTTGGAATTATAATACAACTCTTCTTGCACCCACAAGAAATACGGCATCTAGATCCTCTTCCTCTCAAGAGTCTAACGTTGACCCTACTACAATGTTACCTCTTCGACACGTTCCGTTGAGGCCGTCTAGAGTGTTGCAAAACATGCGATTACACTTAGCACGACATTTAAAGTTTAATGATCCATTACCATTTGATTTCCATTACCATCCGCAACCGCGCAGAGTTGTGTAATTTTCGGAAGCATATAAACCACCACGTACTAATTAGAATTATGGTATTAAGCAAAAGCAAATTTGTATTTGATTTTTGTGTGTTTATATTTTTTATATTTTACGTTTTATATTTTCCTTTCGTGGAAATAAAAATCATTTATTTATGATTTGTAGCATTCTTTATAAATAAAGGCACCGTTTTACTTGAGACAAGCCTCGCAAGTTAAAAGCTAACTGTGGTGAACTATATACTAATATTATTTTTTAAAGAATAGTAGAATTCTTTACATGGCAATTAACTCAATGTGTGCATACAATCTGAAAAACCAAGGAAGAATAACTGAAACTAATAAAGTTCCTATCGTTATGCTAAACCGATGCAAACATGAAATGTAAGGCGTAGGCGTACATACAAAATAAATGTCATTATTACTATGAATGATACGAATAAGTTTTTTTTTTTATAAACAGGAATTATCTTAAGCAATACGGCCTTTTGGACCGTTACTCCTGGACAGTAAAAACAGAAATTTCGGATTTTCACAGTTCATGGAAAATAATTACAATGCTCAATTCAGTAATTCATAAAATTCATTAATTCCAAAAACACTTAAACTATCTTAACAATACATAATACATAACAATACATAATTCACTTATTCATAAAATTCTTAAATTCCAACAAACACTTAAACTATGTTAACACTTAAATTTTAATCCTACAGATATGCATGATCATGCATCGAGGAGGCATGTTGGTCCGCATAAAATTGATCAATTTGATCATTCATGACCGTCGTTATGGACCTGATCAGTTTAGCACAGAACTCTGGATGTTTATCTTCGAAGGTGGCAACTTGTGCCTCTACAAAGTTGCCCAGAGCCCTGGCTTTTGTGCAAGGTGCAGCAGCAGTAGCAGTATTAGCAATGCTTTGAATGGCTGTCAAGCATTCGCTAATCTGACTTGATCGAGTCGTTTCACTAAATTTTCTTTTGCGTCCTTTGGACGCTGTGCGACCCTCTAGCATGCCACTAGAGGAGCCAGTGGAGGATGTTGTGGCAGTTGTCGTGGCTGTTGTTGAGGCAGTTGAACTGCATGAAGCGGCGGTTGCAGGAGCGGTCGAGATAACAACAGGTTCCCGAGAAGTTCCTTCAAGGTTTGCCTGACATGAGAACAGAAACGCTATATTAATTTACTCCTCCACAAAACGATACATAAACACTGTCTACTTACAGTATTGATTGTACGACGTGGAGCTGTCGTTTCATGTAGAAACGACATATGCTCGTAGGCATACCAAACCTCCTTCAATAGCTCGCTGGAACCTGAATATTTATACAATAGAAACGATCTTAACAAATATGAAGTAATAAAATAGCAAAATTTACTCACCGGAACCTGTTGTCTGACTCAAAGCGATCTCCTTTTTAGTCCGCCGGTAGGAATTCATTAAATTCCTCCATTTAGCATGAACGCACTGTGGATCCTCCTCCAGCACGGATGCTATCTGTTGCCAGGCTTGATGCCTTATTTCGTTATTTTTATACTGGCGATCAGTATCTAACCAGATGCACGGATAAGTTTTTACCAAATTGATCAATTCGATGACTTTTTCCTCATCTTGAATAGGCTAAAATAATAAAACAACCAATAATTTAGTGTGTCATTCTATGAGAAAAGGTGTAACTTACATTTTTATTCGATTTTTTGGGCGGTTTTAGCTCCTTCCATTGTTAAGTGCTGGCGTGGTTGACTGCTAATCGAAAATGTCCGCCTGAAAACTTCCAAGGAATCTCCAAACACAATACCAACACATCCCCACATAAAGTATCCAACATTTTTGTTTTCGTATACGTTTATTTAGCTTCATTTTATTCTCAATATTATTATTGCCCTCAAATAAAACATTACATAAAATATTTTTTATAATTTGTATTTATTTTATCAGTAGCTTAAATAAGCACGTAATTTTAAATTTTATTTCACTCAAATTTAAAAATTCATCCCTCCCTTCAACACTTGAAACAGTAATGTAAACATAGCAGGTGGAAGATACGTCACTTGTCGCCGCTCGTAACCCGCATACATCGGGTTACGAGCGGCGACGAGCTGACATATCGAGAACAATGGAAATTTGTAGCTGCCATTTGTAGCCGCATACATGAATGCAGCGTGTAGGGCCAGCTTTAGCGTTTGGCATGTTGCCATTTTAATATTCAGTTTGACAACAGCCGTCGATATTTGTTTACAAGCAGCAGCTACATTATAACGTGTAAAATGTCGATTTATGGAGTGTGGATGCAAAATACGAATTTTTAATGCTAAAAACATGTGTATTAAACGAAAACAATTCATATATCATATCTAAATACCAGCAACATTCGTCGCATTTGACAACTGCCGTCGATCCTGGTTTTGTGCTTTTTTCTAAAGCCTCGATGCCCAATTGTTCTACATGACGAAACCTCCTTTCTATCCACTTTGCTATTTACTATACCCTCCTCCAGCCCTTCCCGATTTTAATACCGGAGCCACCAGTATTGTTATGCCAAGTCGTGAAATGTCATTTGCTAATAAGCACTTCGGGCGGTGGCAACGCTTATCGGATGCGATTTTATCGGACGAGATTCATATGGGATTTGACCAAGGTCTTATAAATGACGAGGTGAAGTTGTTCAGAGGAAAATGACATTTCTCGACTTGACATATCTCTTCCGGTGGCTCAGGTATAAAAATCGTGGTGGGCTGTTGCGGGGTAATGAAATTTGTATGCGTGAGTGACAGATGTCCCCCACAATGTCGCCCAGCAAAAGCGATAAAAATCAACCTTCTAATAACATTATCCTTGGATTTGACAGATAACGTCGGACGACGAAATCGCACGTCCGACGTTATCTGTCAAATTCCAAATAAATCGCGTCCGATAAAATCGCATCCGATGAGCGTTGCCACCGCCCTTCACCACCTACTTTCCATACACCATGGCTTTGCACAGCGGGGCGGGACTACCCGCTGCGCAAAGCGACGGAAGAAATCATGCCGTTCGGAGAATTTTATCATGCCTTCCTTTTCTCTCCAACGGCAAATTTGTCAAGCAGCCAGTCGAGCTGCCCGTCCCTGGCTCCGCCTCATTCCTCTCACTTGAGCACGCTGTGACAGCTATTGATGTGTTGGTGTGTCAGACGGCCAATCGCTGTCAGCCGTCATCCGTGCTTTTTCCCTCCATAGCGCTATCTCTTTCTCGCGTATGTTTAATGCTCATGAGCTGCTGTGGCGCTTAAAAACGCCGTTAACAAACATTGCGGCGATGAAGTTGCATTTTCACAAATCAAACCAAAAAAGCGCAATGAGTTTAAACGCCGCAATGTAAATTGACTACGGAATAGCTAGGTCACGCTGGAGGGTTTGCTGTGCAACGCGCAAAACCCTAATGCGCATTAACACGTTCAGTCCGAAACTGATTTTCATCAACATTCTGTTCCGACGGCATCTAGAACGCAAGCTGATTGTGAATCCTGTATACTGGAAAGTTCACTGGCAGTCCCTGGGGCCTGCCATCGAACTGAACGTGTTAAGCATTAAGCATAACTTTGTTACACTAAGCTTTTGCTTTCGTATGGTGTAGATTACACAGATATGCTGAGCCGTCTGCGCAAGGGTGTGAGTGTGCGTGTGTGTGCAAAACTGTCGCGGAATGTATGCTCTTCCGGAATGTTATGATCCATCGGAAAGGAAGGTGTTCATGAAAGGCTGAAAGACGAGTTGAAGCCCCTGCTCACAGCTGTTGGGAGATTTAACAGTATATCTAAATTGCCAGCGGAGGGAGGGAGGGGGAGGGGGCTTAGGCCATGGGACCTTTACGATCATCAGTCACAGATCCTACAATTATTGCCGGCATGAAGGGTGAGGGGGGGGGGGGCAAATGGTTCTCCAGCCACAGGGCCCCAACGACCATTTTTCCGCGGGCCCTTGTCGCTAATACTCTGTCCACTTGTAAACATACGCCATAATAGAGATCTTCGGCGACCGCCTAGTCCGTCTACCGTTAGATCCGCCGCTGGTTCATGACGGTGTTTTTTTGTTGAGGAGGTGCATCCTTCCTCCTGCCTGCTGCGTATGCACCGGGCAGGAGACAGTGTGGCAGTATGCAAGTTGCACGCTGGATAGGAGCGGTCCCGCAGCACCGCCGTCATTCCTCACATCTGCATGCTCGTCGTGGGTTCTAACCGCGTATGAACCGTCCGCCGTAGCAAGAACTAACTATCCGGCTACGTGTACGTCAAGTCCTGAAAAGGCCAACATGATCGCGTAGGCCGTAATGACAAGAATAATAACAAGAAAAAGAACTTTGAAGCGCCATCCGTACCGGGAAAGAGTTTGTTATGACTTTGTTGCTGCCGGGTCTACCGCCGTGGCGCGACAAATGCACGGAATACACTTGAACAAAGGACATGAACCTACCGAGCCTTACCCATTCCAAGGCAGTGCCGGCCGCACGGCGTCATGATACCGACTCTAAGCCAACAAGCCCCGAGATTCTGGACGGACAGGTGCAGCACCATACGCGCACCGTAATAAACCAATCCATAATCCTCTTTTGTATGAGTTCAATTCAAGTGTTGATTCCACTTGCGTCCGCTAGCTGAATTGGAAAGAAATGTGCTACATATCACATGCACGATTGCTTCGATCGTGTGCCTTTTTAACACCCCCAACTGCAGAACCGATCGCAAAGATCGTGGTGCCAATCCGATAGTTGTGTTGTCTCTCAGGTAGCGAAATCGAAAATGCATGGACTTTGTAGCCGCAGTGGATGAAAATGTACGCATCAGAATCAAATAGTTTTGGGGTTTCCACACGCACACTCACACACACACACACACACACACACACACACACACACACACACACACACACACACACACACACACACACACACACGAGCACACACGTACGCACGCACACATGCACGCACACATGCACGCACGCACACACACACGCACACATGCACGTACGCGTGCACGCGGGCACGCACCCGCGAAAGCGCGAACGCAAGCACGCACCCACGAAAGCGCGAGCGCAAGCACGCACTCCGCCCCCCCCCCCCACCAGACCACCCTCCCCCCCCTGCCCGCATGATCGATTACGGCTACCGTATCAGTAGAACGGCTGGTTCAGCTTTCTTGTATCGCATCCTCATCCAAAGCGCCGGGCGGGGTGGGGGATCGCGACATGATAGAGTTAACGGTCACTTTTCCCGCGCTGTGTGTGTGTGTGTGTCGCGACCCGAAAACTCGAGACAGATTTCTGCACATTTAAAAAAGTTATTTTATTTCCATTATACACTGTGCTACATGATGCTTAGAAGGTCGTTGAAGCATCAAACATGTTCAAATTAAAAAACATATTAGATTAGTGTTAGACGTTCTCCTACGCTTGTTTTAAATAGGCTTCTTCACCCTCAATTGGCACGGGCATCGAATGGTCTCATCAGCAGCGGCGCGAAATAAAATATACAATCAATACACCGATAACACTTTGAATCCCAATCCAGCTTCTCCCACAGCGTCTCAAGGTCACACACAAATAAATAAATGCTAACACCCACAAGCGCAAGTAAGGCAAGGCAGGGTGAGGGAGGGAGAAGAAGCGGACGAAAAAATGGGCGCCAATATTTTTAAATTTTTTGACCGTTTTTGTTTGCTCCGCCGCCATAAATAGTTCGTCCATTTCGCCAACAGATGGCGCTAACCATGCGCAGGCCAGCGCAGGAATCGCTGAAGTCCAGCGCGGGAGACCAATCAAAATCTGCGCTAGCCAGCGCAGGCTTTTGGTACATTTCCTGCGCAGGAAACTGCTCGAATTTACGCAGCGGGATTATAATATATTCTCCCTAGTCGTGGGCGTAAACAAGGCGCATAAGATACTTGTCCTTATGCGCCTCGATGTGAAAATAACGAATAAACGCTCTCTTGTATCCTGAACCTCAAAATATTAGGTGGTGGAATCTAGTGCATTTTGACATTTTGTCACTTGACGTAAGGTCCCCATGATTCAAACTTTGTTTACATGTATTGAATGATAATTTGTATGATTAATCTATCTCATTTTTTGATTAAATATTATTTCAAAATAGATTTTGGGCGATAAGCGCTCGTATTTAACATTAAAACATAGATTAAAGTGTGTTATTTCGCGTTATTCTGTGAATTTAGTCTGTAATATACTGTTTTTTCGACATTTTTAGGATAAAAACTAAGAAATCATATTGTTTTCAATTTGAATATTAAATCCCCAAATAACCAAATCGTCCTTAACCCACTGTAAAACCACTTCAAACCCACGTGGGTTCAGTCGATTCAGTCGTTAACCCACCAAATTTTAGAATAATCGGAGCTGCCAGTTCCGATCCGATGTATTTATCTTGCCCACCCTTAAGCCACCTTTTCCAAAAATGCTTTGAGGAAAAGTTTGATCAAAGGTTGGCTTAGGTCAATATGCTGGACAGGATTTTAACTCCTAGGTTGATTAAATTCATTCACTTACATCACTGCACTTCAACTCCAGCAATATTATTAGTCTATAAACTATGCACTGACCAGCGAAATGGAAAAGCTCATTCGCAAGTAAACAAACACACATATACACATATACATAAAATATGTTTGTTTTACAACAAACCAACTTAAACACACACGTTTAATTGCTTCCTTTGCACAATTAAATAACATTTAAACACAGGTGAAACATGTTGAGCAAATAAATTGCCCGTGCATAAAAATCTGACTTCAACAACATTGAAGTGGCTGCTTCTGTGGCCATGTGGCTTAACCCACCAAACTGATAGTTTATTAGCTTTGTTTGATGGAACTGGATTTTTAGTACAAGAAATTGGTGGCGTTTTCGGTATCTTGGTTATATGGGCTTTGTCCAATAATTCTCACAAAATCTTGCCTAACACTTCCTTTGCAATTTGTATTTAGAAAAGTTGTTTAAATTTAAGATGCCGTGAACAGAGCTTACTTTGACAGAAGTGATCGCCTCACTAGCAAATGACAGTACTTTCGTGTGGGACACTTTTGTAACGCCAGTGTCACGTCGGTTTGTCGGTGGTTTAATGTTGTCATTGACAAGAAATTGATGTATTTTTTTTAATTTACTGTTATGCACACATTCCTGAAGATTGCACAACTATCCGATCTTGAATATCTATATCGTGTAAACTGATTTTGGAGGAAAATTAATACATTATTTTACATTATTTGTAGTATTAAATAAAATAAACGATTACATAATTTCCAACTCTTCAAATTTGGTTATAAACTTTATACTCACAGATATTCGATATACGACTATTTCGTCTTACGCGTTGCTTTGGGACATTTTTTCGGTCCCAAATACAGTCGTCCCTACGGACAAAGAGCGGGTAATTTTTATCATGGTGTGCGTAAAAACCTAGAGTTAAGCCGATGGAAAATTTTCTGGGCTTAAAAAAGGGGGCGGGAACGGGTACCACGGTTCTCTCCCGCTCCCATGTAAAATACACGGTGCGCTCTCTCAATGCTCGCGCCCATACGCGAGCATCCTTTCGTGTGCTGGTGTTAGTTTCTTTCGTGTTGCGCTGTGTGCGTTTCTTTCGTTCAGCGATCGCTCACACTCGCTGCGTATTTTTTTGTTATCTAAAGCTAAACAAAAAAGTAAACACGCGTAGATTTTTTTTCATCACTTTATTGAAACATTTACATTTTAACTTTACACGATTTCACAAATTTACGTAAGTTGATACACAATATTTGACTAAAATAAAATTGATCGCTCCATCGATGCAAACGTTAAAATGGCCGAATATCTGCGTAGATCCTTTTGTACACGTTGATTACTGTAAAAAAGGTACGAAATGAAGCTGCGCGATGTACATAACATGCATTACGAATCATTCGCGCAGCTTCATTTGAATTCGCACAACACTTGAACACTTGAACACTTTACAAAATCATAACATCAACCGTCCAGGACTTAGGCTGACGCACGTGCGGCCGCTCGCTGCCGATCCTTGAGCTGTACTGACGATTTAGTGTGGTAGCAAGAACGAGAGCACACAGGGGAACTTTCGGTACAACAGTGCAAGCGAGACACCGACATCAGCACAGCGCTGCGAGCAGATCAAACTGAGCGAGCTGGCCGAAAATGAACGCACACATTTCCACATGTGTAACTGTGTTAGTGCCAAAACTGTGTCGAAACCAAAACGCGCTCTCGCCTCCGTGTATTTCACACCGATTCTCCGCTTAACTCTAGGTTTTTACACACCCCATGATAAAATATCCCGCTCGTTGTTTGTAGGGGTATCTTGGGGGATACCTGTAATAGGAACGCCACACGAGTTGGTTTACCCAAGGTGGATTAAAAATAAAAGGTGGTGGAATCTAGTGCATTTTGACAATTTGTCACTTGACATAAGGTCCCCAGGATTCAAACTTTGTTTACATATTTTGAATTGGTTCATTTATTTTTTTACATCATTGTTTCGATTAAATATTCTTTAAAATCGTACGACGTACGACGAAATCGTACGCCCGACGTTATCTGTCAAATTCCATATAAATCTCGTCCGACAAAATCGCATCGGATGAGCGCTGTCACGGGCCTTAGTCTGAAAGATATCATTGGATGCGGCGTCCGACGGAATCATTTTTTTTATTCCGTCGTACGACGAAATCGCACGTCCGACGTTATTTGTCAAATCTCCTATAACATTTTGACAGGCCTTCCCAAAGTGGGTATAGGGACTAGGTGAGCTTATAGGTTTGGCGGGAAGGCCAAATTGGACGAACGAATGACAGGAGGGGATTCGATTGGGATACGTAGTTCTTCACCCACACTACGACACATCAACCAAAATAGCCATTGGAATTCACACGCATACATCAACAAATGATCGAATCCCCTCCTGTCATTTCGTTTTCATTTTTTTACAGCAATGCTGTCAATTTGTTCGGGATAAGCCCACCTGTATAATAAACCCACTTTGGGCCTTCCGATAAAATCGCATCCGATGGAGTGCAGACATGGGCCTAACATGGTATGTGTAATCCACCTTGGTTTACGCCCAAGGTGGATTAAAAATATCAGGTGGTTGATAAGGGCCTTTGGGGGGTCGCCATAGTTGAGGGATTTTACGTCATTATAAAACCGTTAACCAATGGTTTCCGCACACAAAGCATAGCAAATAGAAAAGATTGATTTGTTACTAAGTGCAATTTATTGTTTCTATTGATTTTATTGAAAAAACAGATGTATTAACAAAAGATTTGATGATTTGTTTATGCACGAAATGTAAAATCATGTGAGTAAGAGTTCGAATCTTACGTAAATTGTCCATGCTGCTCGTATATAATGAGTAATTAACGTGAAAATTGCAAAAAAAATAATTTCTTAGTTTTTATCCTCAAAAATGTAGAAAAAAAACAATGAATTATAGAATAAATTTACGGAATAACAAGAAAGAACACACTTAAATCTATGTTTTAATGTTAAATGCGAACTCGCAAAGCCCAAAATATATATTTAAAAAACATTATATCGAAAAAATGTAGTAGATAAATTAAATGAACAATTTTAAAAATGTAAACAATGTTTGAATCCTGGGGACCTAACGCGAAGTGACGAATTGTCAAAATGCACTAGATTCCACCACCTGATATTTTTAATTCCACCTTGGTTTACGCCAAAGTTTAAGCTTCGTATGACGTCCGTATAATATGCAGCACTCTTGTGTCAGCAACAGCAGCGACTGATCAATTAGCAAAACAGAGAGCTGGAAAAGAGCGAAAAGGATATTTATCAAATCATACTGCTTAAATACTGTGCGCGTTTTCATTTTATTATACAGTGGATTCTCTTGGCAATTTTGAAATATAGTTGGGGTGTGTGTTTTGCATTGTTTTAAAAACATTGAAATTATTGCTGCTCAAATATGGTTGACAAATTAGGTGAGTCGACTTTGTTGCATTTAATATCGTCATGAATTGTTCTTTGTGCGCCAATGTCAATGTTTTTAAAACGTATTAGCTTGCTTAAGTCATTCATGAACGTTTAATTGAGTATTAAAAAAATATAGTATTTATAAAAAGTCGTGCGCATCTATGATATTTATATATAAATTAACATTCTTAATACTTGATCAAGTTATGATGAGGTATGAATATGACTCATCCATGTTTAGCTGTATCAGCCGCATTCGGTCTTTGGTTAACTTTTGTTATTGTCAACAAATGCATTCACCGAACGAATTTTAAATGCCTTAGTACAATAACAAGACCGTTCAAGCCATGTTTTTCAACACTGCCATTTGATCTTCACTTCACTGGACCAAATACAGTCCAACTAAAAATTAAAACATTTAAACAGCAAGTATAGCAAATTACAAAACAATCTTTCTTGATATTAGGAAACCAATATTGAAACATTTATTCAATTTAATTAATATTTCATTTTTCTTTGTTTTCAGTTAACAGCGAAGCCAATGCTCGCCGAATACAGATGGTGGAAAACTGTTTCGGAACATCTGGCCAACCATTGTTTCTTCCCGGGCGGGTCCTCGTAGGTGAAGGTGTTCTTACAAAGATGTGTCGTAAACGACCGAAAGCTCGTCAATTTTTCCTATTTAATGATATTTTGGTGTATGGCAATATTGTTATTGGCAAGAAGAAGTACAACAAACAACACTTAATACCGCTCGAAGAAGTCCAACTGCAAGCACTGGAAGATAATGGTCGTAAGTAATACTATGGGCCAGTGCTCTCCAACATTTTTTAGGATAATGGACCATTTGTGTTTGAAAATAGATTTGCCGCGACCCAGATACATTAAGTACTTATGTTTAGTAGACTAAGTTCTAAGCCTTTTGATAAAAAATATGATAAATATTATTCTAGACATGCCTGTTGCAAATTTAATCTGGATTGTGGAGGAAAAATTACAATGTTTATTGTAATAAGCTTTTCTTTTAAAAAAAACCCAAATCTTTCGCGGATTACGTCTGTTATCGCCACGGACCACAGGTTGGAGATCGCTGCCATAGTCGATATCATATAGGATATTTTTTATAGTAGCAAATATTGTGATTCACCCATTTTTGTTCGTCAAATATTCTGCTCCACACAGAGTACCGGAATGGATGGTTGATACGTACAGCCACTAAGTCGTTTGCTGTGTATGCTGCGACACAAACAGAGAAGCAGGAATGGATGGCACACATCAACAAGTGTATAGAAGATTTATTGCGCAAGAGTATGGTGAAGGTTGGATTTCAGTAAATGACACATTCCCTTATCAAGATTTTTTTATTAAACAGGCGGCAAGAAACCAGTTGAAACACATGCTGCTGTATGGGTTCCGGATAGTGAAGCTAACATCTGCATGCATTGTAAAAAAACTCATTTTACCATGATTAACAGACGGGTACGTTTATTACAGAAATAGCCAGTTATCAAACATGTAAATTATCAATTCATTTAATTGAAAAGTCACTTGCACAACACTTAAGATACGGGATTTTAAGAACATTGAGCACTTGGTAATTTTTTTTTTAAATTATTTTAGCATCATTGTCGAAATTGTGGAGCAGTAGTATGTGGTCCTTGTTCGTCGAAAAAATTTATTCTACCAGGTCAGAGCAATAAACCTCTGCGAGTATGTCTGGATTGCTATGACAATCTGACATCAATGAAGCGTGACGGAGTAAGTATTGATACTAAAAATATTTGTTGCACAGTAGGCAACATTATTACTCATACATTATTTGAAGTATTTCGAGTGCTCGGCTATTTCTAATGACTTTAGAAATTCTTTTAATGTGAAACTCCTGTATTGTTCTATTGTTTGCCCAGTTCTTGAATTTGTCAATATTATGTGGAATCCTTCCCAGAAATACTCAAAAGAAATGCTTGATTCAGTTCAGCACATGGTCACACGTTTTTGTTTTACCGTCTTCTTTTCATTTGGATCGGAACTCCAACATCAACACCACAGCAATATGATAGCACAAATCCTTTTTTATTTAAATTAATATTATTACGGCTTCGGTCATATTTTCAATACATCATGTATCGATCGATTTTGAGGACATTTGAATTCCATACACAATGCCTGTTTGTACAAACACTAGTTTTTGGTTTTATCATCGCCCCGTCTGTTCTGGAAAAAATAACTTCAAGGTAGTGATGGGTTAATTCGCACTTTTTATGGGGTACAACGCACAGTGTACTGTGGTGTGTGTGCGTGGTACAGTATCGGACAATAAGATAGGGCCTTTTTTTTCAACGCACCATGCACCCGTTGGGACAGGTTTATGTGTGGTTTGTATTTGTTTGTTTTTGTGTGTGCGTGCATGTGTGTCTGTATGTGTGTGTTTGTATGTTTTTATGTGTGTGTGTATTTTTGAGTGTGTATTTGTGTGTGTGTTTGTGGCACAAAGATGTCATTTCGGATCGATTTGTAAGTAGTTTTTTGTGTGTTTTGGAGTAGGTTTTTGTTGTTATTAGCAGGACCACCGCCTTCGTGATCAGTGTTTCTTCAATACATTAACAATCTCACGGTATTCCTCCGCCGTGGTTTTCCTAGGACGTCCGGGTGACTTGCACGTTTCGGTTGTCCGAAGCGCGTTTGCCACAAAAGTGCTCGATCGTTCCATCACGAACTCGATCGTTTTGTGCTTAATGCCAGCAGCTGTCTTTCGCTTTATGATATGGCGCTGATAATCGGTACAATGTTTACCTCGACCCATTGTTACTAACATTGCTTGCTTGGACCGTCAAGAACGCGCTGGTTAAAAAGTTGGACACGGCTGATCCCGTGCTCTGCCTGCGTTCTGCTTCTACACGTGATGACTTACATCGTTGTAGAGCAGCGAAAACAGTGTACAGGCGTCCCCCGAGTTACGACCCCCTCGAGTTACGACGATTCGCAGATACGACGATTTTGATTTTGACAGTTAAAAGTTGTCATTGACAATAAATTGATGTATTGTTTTGAATATCTGGGCTGATAAACGTTATACACACATTTCCAAAGATTCCAAAACTGCCCGATCTTGAATATCTTTATTGTGTACGGTTTTAAAATATAATTATTACATTATCGAACATTATTTTAAATAAAATACACGATATCATAAATTTCAACTCTTCAACTTCAGTTATAAACTTTATATTCAGAGATATTCGACATACGACTTTTTCAACTTACGCCTCGCTTTGGGACATTTTTTCGGTCCCAAATACAGACGTATCTCGGGGGACACCTGTAAAGATAAAAACTATCTATGAGTAAGCGAGTGAGCGTTTACCCATTTAAATCGAGAACAGAATACTGCCACGCTCATGAAACAAAACGCCCATTGAAAAGAACAACTGCGCGCTTACTCAATGCACGCACAAAGTTTCCTATGCACACACGAGCTTCAACGCAGAGATGCACGCAGGCCTTTCAATGGCGTACACTGGAGAAACACCTGTGAGGGAATGCCGAGTTCATTGCTATTGTGCGCGTGTCCATTTCGCATCGCTGTCGCATGCACATTCATCAATCAGCACACCTGCGTTCTCGTCCGTAGAACAAGCGCTGCTGCCGATGCAAACTTTAGCTTTTATCTAAGTGTGTACGCACGCTGTTTCACATGATAACACACATTATCAGAATACTTTCAACGCAATATGACATCATGGCAAGCTACGTTTTTCAGACACAAACCCGCACACTCGAAGATGCACGCACAAGAACATTAAAAAACACACACACACACACACACACACACACACACACACACACACACACACACACACACACACACACACACACACACACACGCACACACACACACACACACACACACACACACACACACACACACACACACACACACACACAAACACAGTAACGTGGTAAACAAGTGCACGGTGCGATGAAAAAAAGCCCTATCTTATTGTCCGACACTGTACCACACTTAATATGTGGCAGCACAATTTTTGTGGGCGCACAGTTATTGAGTTCCCGCACAGTTTGCGCGCGCGCACACAGTTACTGAGCGGCCGTACAGTTTTTGTTCGCGTACACAGTTACTGTGTTAAGGAACAATTTTAGTGAGCTCACAGATACTGTACTGACGCACAGTTATTGTGCGCGCACAGTTACATCGCGCTCTCGCACCAGTTATCATACGGACGTTACACGAGGCGTAACCTGGATTTCAGCCATACAATCCTATTATCTTTTGACGGGAGGTTTACGCTCTCTCATACAAATCAAGCGTAAAATTTTTGAGCTTCCTGTGTCGCTGGTATAATCCGCATATTAGATTCGAACAAGCGTATTGATTTTCCATTTTGCAGAAACAAGACAGACATCCGGCCGTATCAGGGAGCTCGTTCGTTCCCGGGAACGTTCACCGCGACGCTCATTTTCACTCACTTCATAGCCCTCTATGATCAAAAATTAGAAAACCCTGGTACAACCCTGTCCACTTATGAGCGACGAACATTCTTCGACAAACGAGCTCCTCGATACGGCCGATCGTTTCAAACGTATCTAATTCCAAACAATTTAATGTCTGGTGTCTTGTCCGATTGTTGCCAGAGCGTACATTGCGCTTAAAATAGAGCGTACTGTGCGCGCACAATAACTGTGTGGAACAAAAACCTTTGCGGGTCACACAAAGTGTGTGGAGCACAAAAAGTGTGCCTGTGATTTTACTGTGCTGTGTGTGCGTGGTGCCACAGTGCTGCTTGAGTCATTACTAGTTGCAACACTCCATTTTATGATTGCAAACCTCCACAGAATGCTAGCACGATTCCTCTACCCGTTTGAAACATTTACTTTAACCGGTTGAACTATTAGGCCGCGGGGCCACGGGGCTTTCTCAAGCAGAGAAAACATTCTCAAGCACCCATTTAATTTCTCAAGCACTCAAAACTTGTTCTCAGGCGCGAGCCCGTGGCCGTTGTCTATTTTTCTCACTCTGAGAAACTGATCTAGCCACTCAAGCTTTGTTTGAAGCTTTGAATAGAAAATAAGTTTTTATCGCATTTTTTTTACTTTTTTAATTATAAACATTTACATTATAAACATAAACATTGTGCAAAGTGATTACCGAAAAACGAATAGCACAATTGCTCCTATTTCAATAAGCCAATCGCTGCATCCTCAACTTTCTCAAGATTCTCAAAGATTCTCAAAACCGATTTTGTTCCGATTCGACAAACGCTGAGAACGAGGGTTTCTCAAAAGCACTCATGAGTGGTTGAGAAAATGAGCGTTGAGAATCCCCATGGCCCCGCGGCCTTACATTATATGACATGAGAATGGATTGCAATCAACTACGTCTGAATCGTTTTCAGCTACGTCTGAATCGTTTTCAGCTACGTTTGAATCGCTCTCAGCTACCTTTGGATTTTGCGGTAGCTCGCGCAAATTTCGTTGCAGCGCAACCGTTTATTCAGTGACTGCGGTACACATTTGCATCCCAAGGAAAGCATTACATAATTAATTCATTAAATTGTAAAATCTATTTACATTTTTTATGTGAATCTTACATCATCATTCATACTTTATTCATTATTTGACTAAGTTTTCCAAACAATCCTGCACAATCTTCTTCTTTTTGGCGTAACGACCTTCGTGGACTTTTAGTCCTGTTTAGGCTTTCGAGATTTAGCTGGATATTCCTTCTTTGCTATGGAGGAACGGTCTGGTAGGGAATCTATTCTGATGCGTAGAAGCCGACAAATCTGTCAAATGTTATTCATTGCTTAAAAATGGGGTTTCAACACAATTCTCAATTGGGTTCAAACATAGAACAATATGAAATTGTTACTTATCAAATCGTCTGTTATGAGGAGAATCGTGAGGTACGCCGAGCGGTCTCTAAACTTTGCGCCACAACAAAATTTGCGCGAGCTGTAGCTAAATCCAAAGGTAACTGAGAGCGATCCAAACGTAGCTGAAAGCGGTTCAGACGTAGTTGAAGACGATTCAGACGTAGTTGATTGCGATCCATTCTTATGGAATGCGATCCATAGCAACCGGATAAAGATTCAGAGGAAAGTGAGAACAGGTAATATAATTAAGTAATATACTTAACACTAAATTTAGCGCACTAAATGGCACTATACATCTCCAAATAGAGTTCAAATCCGTTCTGGTAAAGATTGTCGAGCGTTCTAAGCGCAGGATGAGAGAAAAAAAGGAAAAAAACACGTAAATGACACTATCAGGCCTATTATATTGTGTTCGCCATTCGAGAAGATTCACTCGCATGCTAACTATGCGACCAAGCAGTTTGTTAAATACAATTACAGTCCATGAAATACGATTACAGTACACGACTGCCATAAACCCATAGTGTATTTTTCTCAGAAGGATGGCATACATCGGTGCAAATTTTAAATTATATTTACTTTGAGTGTCATGCCTATTATATATGATAGCCAGTTATGTTTCCCGGGGTGCTAGGCTATCATATATGATAGCCAGGAATAATTAACTTTAAATCATAATGTCGTATAACCGATAGGGCATCAATCAATTTTGCAAAAACATAAAACAAATGTTAAACCAGTTTGTAATGTATGCGGTTGTGGCAAATTTTTATTATTTAATTTTTATAGAATAATTCATTGATACCCATAAATGGTTGAGAATATAAATGCAAAATAACAATTCCGTAGATCAATATAATGCAGCCCCATGTATTTTTGTTATAATGTGAGTTTTCAAACCGTCTAATGAACAGCAGATATTAGTTAAAATATCATCTAAACGTCAACATACTTTGTTTACATAATCGCTTTTCAATGAAGCACCCCGTTGAAACGTTTGACTGAGCAGGTGCTAATAACTCAATTAATTATCCATGTTTCGGCTAGAATGCTACAGCGGAGCAAAGATATACTTCTATTTTTTGTTAAACATCATAATTGTATCACAAACCAGCATTAAAAGCCCTAACACTAAATAATGAAAAAAGTAACCATCGTGGACGGCTCTAGCGAAAAGATTTCATATAATGGATGCAAATGAATGCGGCGGAATAGAAAATTATTTCGGGCCAAATGAAGTAGCACGTCAGAAAAGAAATACGTCTTAAGTGAGATGAATTGTTCAGCTCACATCGCAAATAGACTTGGTGAACCGTGTATCACTTTCCTGGGGGCCATGGCTATCATGTATGATAGCCATACAAAATGTAAACAAAAAGTGCTTGGCACCCAGAGAAACATTAACAAAAATGGTCTGGCACTCAAACAGGCATAGTATATTGCGTTCGGCATTCGAGAAGATTCACTCGCACGTTAATTATATTCATTTTCGTATCGTTTTGGTAGCGACGTTCCCCTTCGAGTAACCCGTACTGTATTGGTACCGTATTGTTCGAACAGGAAGGTGCATTAGAGAGATTTTATACCGACAGCTAAAGCTGTCAGAAACGCGCAAATTTAACCTCACAAAGAGTTTAAGCCACTGTGTTACGTGTGTAATTAAGTTTATAATTAGTTTATCAACACTCTCATCAGTCATAGTTACCCCATTTCTAATAAAATTATGGAAAATAATTCTAAAGAAGTGCTGAATCCGTTTTTTTACACATACTCCAATTACCAGTTGCCTCGGCCAACTGTCAAACACACAGATTAGACATGGGCAAATTGATTCTTTACGACGATTGGAGCGAGCTGGCTCTTTTCGTCCGCTCGCTGCGTCCGCTGGGAGTAAAAGCAAAACAATCACTAATGAGTTTTCTTTTCATTAATTGTGCTCCCCGTTTTTTGCATCCATGGCATCCTTTCATTAATGAAATAATGATGTTTTTAGACAATAGCAATAATCAGGCAGGAAGAAAAAACAAAATGTCACTCTGTGAACGAATGGTCACATATCATTATAATAGTAAGTCTTTAAGCAATATGGCAAGGCTCTACAACCTAGCTCGCGAGCGCACTGTCTATCAAAAATACGTACATAGCTATCAAGAACAAGGTAGCTCGGGAGCGCCCCTTCTCTTCTCACTACCTATTTTGTGCAGGCAGCGCGCTCGTGAGCTAGCTTGATACTCTCACTATGCATGTTGGCGCTCGCGAGCTAGGCTGTTTTTTCTGCATGGGTTTTGGACCAACAGGACGCTCGCGAGCTTCCCTGTTCTTGCTACGTATTTTGGATAGGCAGTGCGCTCGCGAACCAGGCTGTTTTTCTGCATGGATTTTGGACAGGCAGTGCGCTTGCGAGCTAGGCTGTTTTTTTCTGCATGGATTTTAAGCATATACGCTTGCGAGCTACCTTGGCCAGGTCGGTTTTCTCTGTGTGTTCCGCACATACGATGCGCTCGCGCTCTACGATGTTTTATACGTGTGTTTCGTAAAGGTTGTGTGGTTCGACGACAGTATCTTTTGAATTTTTTTTAGATTTGGGTTTTTTTCTCGGGGAAACTTGTTTCAAACGAGCTTTTTTTAATTTTATGCGAGCGGGCGAATCATATTTTTCTGGAATGAAGAGCGGCGAGCTTACTAATGGGAGCGAGCGAACCTTATGATTCCCGCTCTCCTTGCCCATGTCTAATACAGATGCAAGAACAAAAATGTCGACGAAACCTTCATCGATTCGAATGGCGAAAATGATACCAATTTTTCTTCCGCTCGACTCGAGCTTCCGATGGAATCAAATGTCATTCGTGCGAAATAATAGGCCTGAAAGTGTTACACTGCTTCTAGACGACTCAAGTTAGTGTATTTATCAGGTGGGTTTATGATATTCTTCGTCGCAAATACATCGACACACGATTTGACAATTCGTTCCATAACAAAGTCTATTATGCCTTGAAGATAAAACGGTGTATCGCATAAATGGTAGATAGTGTTACTCTGGAATAGGGGCCTTTCACGATTCTAGTCAGCTTTTTTTTTGTATGGTGTTTGACAGTTGGAGGTTGAAATCATGTAAATACTCCATACAAAACCACACATAAAACTACCAGCTGTGCAAAGCTACGGAAGGCGTTATGGCGTTCTGAGAATTTTATCATGCCTTCCTTTTCTCTCCAACGGCAAATTTGTCCCTGGCTCCGCCTCATACCCCTCGCCTAAGCGCGCTGTCGAAGGTTTGGTTGTGTTGGTGCGTCAGACGGCCAATCGCTGTCAGCCATCGTCCGTGCTCTTTCCCTCCCTAGCGCTATCTCATTCTCGCGTGTGGTCAATGCTCGCGAGCTGTTGTGGCGCCTAAAAATGCCGTTAACAAACATTGCGGCGATGAAGTTGAATTTTCACAAATCAAACCAAAAAAGCGCAATGAGTTCAAACGCTGCAATGTAAAAATGACCAAGGAATCGCTAGCTCACGCTGGAGGGTTTGCTGTGCAAGTCGCTGAACTCTAATTCGCATTGACACGTTCAGCCCGGCGCTGATTTTCATCAATTTTCCGTTCTGCCGGCATCTAAAACGCAAGCTGATTATGATACCGGCATCCTAGAAAGTTCACTGGCAGTCCCTGGGGCCTGCCATCGAACTGAACATGTTAAGCATTAAGCATAACTTTGTTACCCTAAGCTTTTGCTTTCGTATGCTGTAGATTACACAGATATGCTGTGCCGTCTGCGCAAGGGTATGAGCGTGCGTGTGTGTGCACAACTGTCGCCAAATGTGTTTTCTTCCGGAATGTTATGATCCATCGGTCAAAGAAAGGAAGGTGTTCAGGAAAGGCGGAAAGACGAATTGAGGCCCCTGTAAATGGTAACTAATGACTGGGAGGAGGGGGTAGTGGCACACAGCTGTTGGGAAATTGAACAGTATACTTAAATTGCCAGCGGAGTGAAGGAGGGTGGCGGGGGGGGGGGGGGTTCGGCATGTTAGCATTAATTAATTAAATTAAATGGACCCCTACGATCATCAGTCACAGGCCCTAAAACTATTGCCGGCATGGAAAAGGGGGGGGGGGGGGGGTGGGGGTCTCCAAATGGTTCTCCAGCCAAGGGGCCTTAACGATCATCTTTCCGGGGGCCCTTGTCGCTAATAGTCTGTCCACCAGTAAACATACAGCATACTACAGACTAGAGATCTTCGGCGACCGCCTAGTCCGCCTACCGTAAGGTCCGCCGCTGGTTCATGACGGTGTTTTTGTGGAGGTTCATCCCCCGCGTATGCGTATGCACCGGGCAGATGACAGTGTGGCAGTATGCAAGTTACCCGCTGGATAGGAGCGGTCGCGCGGCAACGCCATCATTCCGCACATCTGCACGCACCCTTGAAAGCGCGCACGCGATAACGCACCTATGAACGCGCGCACGCGATAACGCACCTACGAACGCGCGCACGCGAGAACGCACCTACGAACCCACGCACTCGCACGAGCGAGTACGGCTACCTTATCGGAAGAAAGGCTGGTTCAGCTATCATGTAGCGCATCCTCATCCCTAGCGCCGGGCGGGGTGGGGAATCGCGACATGATAGAGTGAACGGTCACTTTCCCCGCGCTGTGTGTGTGCGTGTGTGTATCGAGACCCGAAAACCCTAGACAGATTTCGGCACATTTAAAAACATATTTTATTGCCACTATACATCGTGCTGCATCATACTTAGCATCAAACATGTTCAAATAAAAAAATATTAGATTAGTGTTAGACGTACTCCTACGCTTGTTTGAAATAGGCTTCTTCACCCTCAATTGACAGGGGCATCGAATGGTCTCATCAGCAGCGGCACGAAATAAAATAAACCATCAATACACCGATAACACTTTAAATCCCAAACCAACCCAACCAGCTTCTCCCACGGCGTCTCAAGGTCACACACAAATTAATAAATGCTAACACCCACCAATAACAATACACATCCGCAATGCACATATGAGTATCAACGCATACACCGCAACAGCCAATCAGCTGGTGGCGGAAGGCACGGGCAGAAGCGCAAGTAAGGCAGGACAGGGCGAGGGAGGGAGAAGAAGCGGACAAAAAAATGGGCGCCAATATTTTTAAATTTTTTGACCGTTTTTTTGCTCCGCCGCCATAAATAGTTCGTCCATTTCGCCAACAGATGGCGCTAACCCTGCGCAGGCCTGCGCAGGAATCGCTGAAGTCCAGCGCGGGGATCGGGCCAAAATTTTTGGTACATTTCCTGCGCTGGAAACTGCTCGAATTTGCGCAGCGGGTAGCCTGCAATTTTCAGTTTAGATTATCCTACCCGCTGCGCAAAGCGACGGAAGAAATCATGCCGTTCGGAGAATTTTATCATGCCATCTTTTTCCCTCCAACGGCAAATTTGTCAAGCAGCTTGTCGAGCTACCCGTCCCTGGCTCCGCCTCATACCCCTCGCCTGAACGCGCTGTCGAAGGTTTGGTTGTGTTGGTGCGTCAGACGGCCAATCGCTGTCAGCCGTCGTCCGTGCTTTTTCCCTCCATAGCGCTATCTCTTTCTCCCGTATGGTTAATGGTCATGAGTTGCTGTGGCGCTTAAAAAAGCCGTTAACAAACATTGCGACGATGAAGTTTAATTTTCACAAATCAAACCAAATAAGCGCAATGAGTTCAAACGCTGTCAAGTAAAAATGACTAAGGAATCGCTAGCTCACGCTGGAGGGTTTGCTGTGCAACGCGCAGAACCCTAGTCCGCATTAACACATTCAACCCGGCGCTGATTTTCATCAACATTCTGTTCCGCCGGCTTCAAGAACGCAAGCTGATTGTGAAACCAGTATACTGGAAAGTTCACTGGCACCGCCCTGGGGCCTGCCATCGAACTGAACGTGTTAAGCATTAAGCATAACTTTGTTACACTAAGCTTTTGCTTTCGTATGGTGTAGATTACACAGATATGCTGAGCCGTCTGCGCAAGGGTGTGAGTGTGCGTGTGTGTGCAAAACTGTCGCGGAATGTATGCTCTTCCGGAATGTTATGATCCATCGGAAAGGAAGGTGTTCATGAAAGGCTGAAAGACGAGTTGAAGCCCCTGTAAACTGATGACCGGGGGAGGGGGTACTAGCACACAGCTGTTGGGAGATTTAACAGTATATCTAAATTGCCAGCGGAGGGAGGGAGGGGGAGGGGGCTTAGGCCATGGGACCTTTACGATCATCAGTCACAGATCCTACAATTATTGCCCGCATGAGGGGTGAGGGGGGGGGGGGGACAAATGCTTATTCCGCCACAGGGCCCCAACGACCATTTTTCCGCGGGCCCTTGTCGCTAATACTCTGTCCACTTGTAAACATACGCCATACTACATACTAGAGATCTTCGGCGACCGCCTAATCCGTCTACCGTTAGATCCGCCGCTGGTTCATGACGGTGTTTTTTTTGTTGAGGAGGTGCATCCTTCCTCCTACCTGCTGGGTATGCACCGGGCAGGAGACAGTGTGGCAGTATGCAAGTTGCACGCTGGATAGGAGCGGTCCCGCAGCACCGCCGTCATTCCTCACATCTGCATGCTCGTCGTGGGTTCTAACCGCGTATGAACCGTCCGCCGTAGCAAGAACTAACTATCCGGCTACGTGTACGTCAAGTCCTGAAAAGGCCAACATGATCGCGTAGGCCGTAATGACAAGAATAATAATAAGAAAAAGAACTTTGAAGCGCCATCCGTACCGGGAAAGAGTTTGTTATGACTTTGTTGCTGCCGGGTCTACCGCCGTGGCGCGACAAATGCACGGAATACACTTGAACAAAGGACATGAACCTACCGAGCCTTACCCATTCCAAGGCAGTGCCGGTCGCACGGCGTCATGATACCGACTCTAAGTCAACAAGCCGCGAGATTCTGGACGGACAGGTGCAGCACCATACGCGCACCGTAATAAACCAATCCAGAATCCTCTTTTGTATGAGTTCAATTCAAGTGTTGATTCCACTTGCGTCCGCTAGCTGAATTGGAAAGAAATGTGCTACATATCACATGCACGATTGCTTCGATCGTGTGTCTTTTTAACACCCCCAACAGCAGAACTATCGCAAAGATCGTGGTGCCAATCCGATAGTTGTGTTGTCTCTCAGGTAGCGAAATCGAAAATGCATGGACTTTGTAGCCGCAGTGGATGAAAATGTACGCATCAGAATCAAATAGTTTTGGGGTTTCTACACACACACACACACACACACACACACACACACACACACACACACACACACACACACACACACACACACACACACACACACACACACACACACACACACAGCACACACGTACGCACGCACACATGCACGCACACATGCACACGCACGCACACACACACGCACACATGCACGTACACGCACGCGGGCACGCACCCGCGAAAGCGCGAACGCACGCACGCACCCACGAACGCGCGCACGCAACGCACGCACGCACTCCGCCCCGCCCCCCCCACCAGACCACCCCCCCCCCCCCGCATGATCGATTACGGCTACCGTATCAGTAGAACGGCTGGTTCAGCTTTCTTGTATCGCATCCTCATCCAAAGCGCCGGGCGGGGTGGGGGATCGCGGCATGATAGAGTGAACGGTCACTTTCCCCGCGCTGTGTGTGTGTGTGTATCGCGACCCGAAAACTCGAGACAGATTTCTGCACATTTAAAAAAAGTTATTTTATTTCCATTATACACTGTGCTACATGATGCTTAGAAGGTCGTTGAAGCATCAAACATGTTCAAATTAAAAAACATATTAGATTAGTGTTAGACGTTCTCCTACGCTTGTTTTAAATAGGCTTCTTCACCCTCAATTGGCACGGGCATCGAATGGTCTCATCAGCAGCGGCGCGAAATAAAATAATCCATCAATACACCGATAACACTTTGAATCCCAATCCAGCTTCTCCCACAGCGTCTCAAGGTCACACACAAATAAATAAATGCTACTAACACCCACCAATAACAATACACAACCGCAATGCACGTATGAGTATCAACGCATACACCACAACAGCCAATCAGCTGGCGGCGGAAGGCACGGGCAGAAGCGCAAGTAAGGCAAGGCAGGGTGAGGGAGGGAGAAGAAGCGGATGGGCGCCAATATTTTTAAATTTTTTGACCGTTTTTGTTTGCTCCGCTGCCAAAAATAGTTCGTCCATTTCGCCAACAGATGGCGCTAACCCTACGCAGGCCAGCGCAGGAATCGCTGAAGTCCCACGCGGGAGACCAGTCAAAATCTGCGCTGGCCAGCGCAGGCTTTTGGTACATTTCCTGCGCAGGAAACTGCTCGAATTTGCGCAGCGGGCTAGAATTTGATTCGAGTACCTGCTCGAAAAATGGCAAAACAAGGTAGTGTTTACATTTATCCCAAGGTGCATTAAAGAGGTCTGGTGAAGGAATCCAGATACAAAGTGTATGTAGTCCAGGTGGTCTCATAGCATGTTTTTTATAACCAAATTTAAATATCACTTTTTGGCAGGATGGATGAAAATTTTTGTTCAAACAAGCTTTCTGGAGACTTGACGAATACATAAAACACTCTTAAAATCTTCATTCAGAAACAGAAGCGATAAAAATAAGCCTTCTAACGAGCTGTCAAATCGGCATAGTCCGACGTGTTTACGTATAGCTCCGTGATTTATTTTCCGTATTTCGGTTATTTTAACAAACAATCAGTTTTGTCTAAGTAAAAAGTTGTGTAGTGGGCTTGCCCACAACGTATTATCCATACTTTTAGCATTTGTGCTGGTTCTTCTTCAGTTGCTCGTCGGTCGCATCACCCGCGTAGTGCGTCTATTAACCGGTCAAGGCATCGACCTGTGGATTCCTTTTCAAAATGGAGCATACTTGCAACTCTTGCGCAACCGAGATCACCGAAGACCTGATTAGCTGTTATATTTGCAACTCACCGTTCCACATCCGCTGTTCGCGCATTCCTGAGAATGCACTGAAGCTAACCAACGAATACCAACAACTCCACTGGTGCTGCCTGGCGTGCAACAATGTGATTATTAATCCTCGCACTAAATACATCAAACAAGCTTTGGCCCAGTCGAGCATACAAACAACAATGGATGCTGTTGCCAATAGTCTCAAATCTGCACTTGAACCTCTAGCAAAAGAAATTCGTACTGGTCTATCGCAGCTTAATGAATCGCAGAAGAGAACACCACTGAGCAGTCACCCTCCTGCCAAATTGCGCAGAGTTTTACCAGCGAAGAGATTATTCTCCGAGTTGGTCAGTGCTACAAACACTTCACCTGCTATCTCGCTTGTCGCCAAAAGAACAACAAACATCTATAATAACAATATCAACAATAACATAGCCGTACCGTCACTTGCTGAGCACAAAAATATTAACATCACAAATAACATCACTTCTTGCCAGCCAATTGCTATTTATGGCACGGATAACGATTCTCCAAACCCTCCAACCGTTCAAAACCGCTTTGTACCCAAAATGTGGCTTCATTTAGCTAACATTGCTCCTGGCACTTCCTGTGAACAAGTCGTGGAATCTGTGAAACGACGGCTGGCCACAACCGACGTCATTGCATTTAGCTTGATGGGCAAAAATTTCGACACTACTTTGGCTAGACCGATGTCGTTTAAGGTTCGCATCCCGGCTCACCTTCGTGTAACTGCGTTATCGTCCTCGGTCTGGCCTTCTAATCTACGTGTACGTGAATTTATACTACGTGATAACCGTCCAGTCTCATCCCATACTTTGGCTTGTCTCACACCGATGAATGCACATGAAACCCCACTTCAAAGCAACAATGCAGTGCCTATTGATAATATTCCGAAACCGGCCGAGCAAACCATCAATGAAAAGCCAAATAGTTCATCACCTAGTAATGTACAACCAATAGTGCGCGATATGGAGCATTCACCTATCCCAGCTGATCGTACGGCTCAAAACAATGACGTTCATTACGAACACAGCTCATGAAGCTTACGCACACAAGAAGCATCAGCCAGTCGCTATTCGCACACTAACACTTCATGTAATGACCACGCACGCACTAACACAGCAACTCACTTGAAAATGTTTTCAGTTGGCGATATTAAAAACATTTCACATGCCAAACCGACTGACACTGCTTTGAAACCATGTGATATACATTTTCACTACCAAAATGTTAGAGGACTACGTACCAAACTCACAGAATTCGGATTGAACACATTGGACGCTAAATATCAGATAATAATACTCACCGTCGGCTTGACAATTCAATTCCATCATCGCTACTGTTTGACCCGGGCTATTCGGTGTATAGATGTGATCGTAGCTTGTCTAATAGTATGCATACTCGTGGTGGTGGCGCACTGATCGCATGCTCATCCTTATTGAACACCCGTGAACTCACTCTACCTCGTAACTCACTTGAGCAAGTGTGGGTTACCGTTCGCCTATCTTCTTGCACGATATTCATCGGGACTGTTTACATTCCTCCTAATCGAGCTAACGACACAGATACTCTTACATCTGTGATTGAAAGTGTAAGTGCAATAGTAAACCATGCAAAAACTAATGATCTAATATTTTTGTTTGGAGATTTTAATTTTTCGGCAGTATCGTGGTCACTATCACAACAAACATTTGGTCACTCATCATCGTTCGCGCACTATGTAGCAAATTCATCATCTTCGGTCAGATCCCAGTTTTTTGATAAAATTAACGCTAGCGATCTTTATCAAATAAGCTGTATCAAAAACTCGCTTAACCGGCAGCTCGACTTAGTATTCGCAAATTTTATTGCCGCAACTTACTGCATCGATTTGCACCCCTGCCCAACACCACTAGTCTCTCTTGACCTGTACCATCCAGCCATCGATTTAACGGTTCGAATTCCAAGCACAATGCCTAACCCTACACTGACTCAAGCAAGTAGACCTAGGATGAATTTTTATAAAACCAATTTTACTCGGCTTGATGAGCTCATAACTAATTTTAATAGCCAGTTCAGAATTAGCCAGTTTAATTCTGTTGATGAAGCCTTATCGATATTCATACGCTTTCTTTTATCCTCGTTTGATTCGTGTGTACTAATTATCACACCAAAGAGCGGCCCTGCTTGGTCTGACCGCCACCTAAAAAAACTTAAAAGAGCTAAGGAAGCTGCATTAAAAAAATATACGAACTACAGATCACCTGTTAACAAAAGCATATTAAATGAAACAACTCGCTTGTACCGTAGTTACAATAAAATACGCTACGGTGGCTACTTGTCTCGGTTGGAGAAGAATTTCATCAAAAGGCCCAAAGCTCTCTGGAGTTTTCGTAAGAAACACAATAGTACAAATGTGACACCTAAATTGATTTTCCACAATGACCGAGCTGGTTCAACTGCTTCAGACATTTGTGATATATTTGCGTGTAGATTCGAGGAGGCATACACAATCTCAACTACGGACGACAATATTATCACCAACGCTTTAATTAATACTCCTAATGATGTCATCGACCTTAATTTAACTAATATATCGCAAGAATCTGTTCTAAATGTGCTCAAAGCAGTCAAGCCCAAAGCTAGTCCTGGCCCAGATGGTATTCCTGCCATCATTCTCAGCCGATGCTGTGAGTCCATTGCGCCGATCTTCACCAAAATTTTTAATTTTTCTACGCAAAAACGAGGAGAATTCCCCTCTATTTAGAAGAGTTCATGGATTGTCCCCATATTTAAAAAAGGTGACAAGGAAGATGCAGCCAACTATAGAGGCATAACATCACTCAGTGCTGGAGCCAAAGTTTTTGAGAAAGTGATCCAAACAAGTTTACTCACGGCTTCATATCACTATATTAGCCCTCAACAACACGGTTTCGTTCCAAAGCGGTCGACGATTACTAACCTTGTTGACTTTACATCACAATGTCTCCGTAACATGGATAGCAGGATGCAAACAGATGCAGTTTATATGGATTTAAAGGCTGCTTTTGATAGCATCGATCACAACATCCTTTTAGCCAAGATGAATAAGTTGGGACTTGGGCGAAATTTAATATGCTGGTTAGAATCGTACCTTGTCAATCGATCGTAAGCTGTATCTTTCTCACGGTGCCATTCAAGGTCTTTCATTGCATCATCTGGTGTGCCACAAGGTAGCAACCTGGGTCCACTACTGTTCGTACTGTTCATCAACGACCTATCGTATGTAGTACCAGTAGCGAATCATTTAATGTATGCAGATGACATTAAAATCTACATGACGATAAAAATGACACAGACCACTCCGAGCTACAACAATACCTTCTCGATTTTCACCAATGGTGCAATCGAAACCGCCTGAGCCTCTGCATTGAAAAATGCCGAGTCATTTCATTCACACGAGCACGAGAATTTAAGAACACCAGCTACACAGTTAACGGTTTACCAATAGAACGCACTAATGCTATGAAGGATCTCGGAGTCATACTTGATTCAAAGCTGTCATTTGACCAGCAAACAGACGAGGTGATTACCCGAGGTAATCAATTGCTTGGCATGTTGTTTCGGATAACAAGAGATTTCAAAGACCCAGTCTGCATCAAAGCGTTATACTGTGGTATTATCCGCCCGGTACTCGAATACGCCTGTGTCGTCTGGAAGCCCTCAACCTCAACCTCAACAACCTGGAAGAAAAGACTTTCTGAGAGAATGGAATCGATACAGCGTCGCTTATCCCGATACGCAACACGCTTGTTACCTTGGCCACCTGGCAGTCAGTTACCACCTTATGAAACGCGACTTCTGCTCCTTGGACTGCAACCGCTCCACATCCGACGCCGTACCGCACAACAACTATTTGTGGCTGGTTTACTGCAAAGTAACATCGACTGTCCTTCCCTACTCCAGCAGTTAAACTTTTACGCGCCTGCTGTTCAGCTTCGCTCTCGTCCGTTACTTGCCCTGAACCGTAGTCGAACTGGATATGGATCTAGAGACCCCCTCAACTCCATGATTAGGGTGTTTAACGAAGTTCGTCATTTGTTTGATTTTGGAACCTCAGTGCAATCCTTTAAAAACTGCCTTAGAAGCGAATTATTAAGATGATCTTACTACTTATTTTAATCTAATTTTAGACTTAAGAACATTCACACGGATCCATTGTTATCCATTGAACGAGTAATAAACAAAATTAATTCTTGGGATAAGGTGTTCAGCGTTCAGCCTACGAACTTAAAACGGAAAGGGCCCCATAGTTAGAAAAAGAAGCCAAAACCTGCTTGATGGCCAGTTTTTGGATTGATATCAAGATATGAAGGTCATCTATTCCTAACAAAACCGTTGCTTCGCAATATATGATACAAAGGAAGTGATTTGAATGAAAGTAAAAACGGCAGCACACTTACGGAGAGTTCTAAACAATAGCTGATAAGAGTTCCAGTTTACACATCATCGAGTTCCATTCATCTCACCACGAATTACAGGCCTATCATATTGCGTTCGGCATTCAAGAAAATTCACTCGAACGTTCATTTTGTTCATTTTGCTATCATTTGAGAAGTTGCTTTTCCATCGCCAGTTCAAGTCGACGAAGCTTAAATTGGTATCATAAATATCGATCGGGTAGGTAGAATCTTGTGATTTTCTACCGATAGTTCAAGCTATCGCAAACACGCAAATTCAACCATTAAATGAGTTGTGACCGCTGTCTACATTTGTAATTATATTCAACACAAGTCTAGTGACACTTTTTTAGCTCTCATTTAACCCATCCGTGACCAAAATATGGAAATTATTCATTTAAAAGAAGTGCTCAATCACTTTGTTTCACTTACTCCGTTCATCGGTTGCTTCGATCAACTGGCAAGCACACTAGAACAAGAGCAAAAAGTCGACGAAACCTTCATCGATTCGAATGGCGAATATGATACGGCAAATTTTCTCCTGTTCGATTCTGGGGCTTCCGACGGATTCGAGAGTCGTTCGACGTATATCAGGCCTATCATGGTGCACTTGGGGCATTTTGGCTTCAGGTAGGCTGTGCTCAGTAGAGGGCGGGTGTGAAAATCGCGCTCAGAACGAAAATTTACCCATCACCACAATGATACGAGTGTACGGGTATGGAAGGCTGGTGGAGTGCGGAAGTATCAGGCCTATTATTTTGCTCAAATGATATTCGATTCCGTCGGAAGCACTCGAGTCGAGCGGGATAGAAATTGATATCGTTTTCGCCATTCTAATCAACGATGGTTCCATCGACATTTTTGTTTTTACATCTGTGTGTTTGACAGTTGGTCGAAGCAACCGGCGGTTGGAGTAAGTATAAACAAAAGAATTAAGCACTTCTTTAGAATTACTTTTTCCATAATTTTTGTTGGAAATGGGGTGAACATGAATGATCAGAGTGTTGATAAGTTAATGTTAAACTGAATTACACACGTAACACAGTGGCTTTAATTAGTTGTGGGGTTAAATTTGCGCGTTCCAGACAGCTTGAGCTGTCGGCAGAAAATCTCTTGAATGCACCTTCCTGTTCGAACGATACGGGTCCGATTTTTACTTCGTCGACTCGAATTTGCCGACGGGTTTTTCGATGGGAAACGTCGCTACCAAAACGATAGAAAAATGAACATAATGAACGTGCGAATGAACGCAATATAGACCTAAATGTACATCATAAAAAATGTCTTAAAATAGATACTAAAACTTAATTAAAACCAAAATATTTCACGTTTTTATCTTACACTTACTGAGATATAAGCCATAAAAATACAAACTTTGTGTTTTTTGTCCCTTTTTGAGCTATTTTTTGACCCAACATAAACTATCATATTTTAGTAAATGATGGTCATATATTGATAAACAATGTGTCGTTGGCAAGGATTTTTGCCATACTTTTATGTTATGTCTGAATATTTTGCAAATAATGTTTGTTAAGTTCATCAATGATCGAAAACCAAACATCTTTTCCGATTTTTTTTATTTTTTTTTTGGAAAGGGATTTTTTATGAATCGACTCGATTTCAGCAGTGATTTCAGTTTTACCGTTGAAATTAGCTGCGACCATCCGCGACACCGAAAATTATTTAACTTTTTCTTGAAAAGACCGCGTGAGATTTTACAGATTAGGCCTAGACCTATGCCCCACACTCAGTTCATTAACATGTCTATATTATGACAGACATGTTGTGCTAGGTCTTCGCTAGGTCTTCAGGACGCATAAATATCTAGCCGAAATGTGCTCCAAACAAGATGCAAGATAACTTCTTCTTCTATGGCGTAACAACCGTTGTCGGTCAAGGCCTGCTTGTACCACAAGTGGGCTTGGCTTTCAGTGAATTATGTATTATAATTAGAGAATAGTCAGTTCTAGGTATAGGGCACGGTCCATCCGGGGCTTGAACCTTTTTCTTCTTCTTCTATTTGGCGTAACGTACTACGCGGACATACAGGCGGGCCTGTACAGGCTTTCGAGACTTAATTCATTACCACGTAGCCGAATAGTCAATCCTTGCTACGGGGGGGCGGTCCATTCTGGGCTTGAACCTATGACGGTTATATTATGAAGTCGTACGAGTTGACGACTGTATCACGAGACCGGCCCAATCGTGCAACCATTATGTGGGGGTTTGCAATCATAAAATGAAGTGTTGCAACTGTTTTGTGGAATTTTGCAAGCATACTGTGGAGCGGTTGTCATATATGCATATAAAAAAACATGTATATATATATGTATATATATATATATATATATATATATATATATATATATATATATATATATATATATATATATATATATATATATATATATATATGTATGTGTGTGTGTGTGTGTGTGTGTGTGTGTGTGTGTGTGTGTGTGTGTGTGTGTGTGTGTGTGTGTGTGTGTGTGTGTGTGTGTGTGTGTGTGTGTGTGTGTGTGTGTGTGTGTGTGTGTGTGTGTGTGTGTGTGTGTGTGTGTGTGTGTGTGTGTGTGTGTGTGTGTGTGTGTGTGTTATTTTTAATTTTTTTACAGAACAAAGCACTTGCCGGTAACAACAACAAACCAGCTAACTCTACTGAGAGCTCCGGTGAAGATGATTCAGGAGATGATGACGAAACTCTTAAGGATAACGTGACCCACGACGAGGTATATATCCAAATTCTTCAATTCATTTAATTCATAAATTAAATATCATTTAAAAAAACTAACAAAACAATTATGCTGTACCGACCTTGCTACCGATAATTTTTTACCATTTCCATACCATGGTATAATTCAGAAGTATCTTACAGGGTTTTCGAGGATTACATAGACATGTTCAGCGAGTTGTAGAATCGTTCAGGCATGTAATAGACTCTTTCAGCGAGATATAGAATTGTTCGGAAGTAGGCGTTGACAATAAATCAATAAATCAATAAATCAATAAATCAATAAATCAATAAATCAATAAATCAATAAATCAATAAATCAATAAATCAATAAATCAATAAATCAATAAATCAATAAATCAATAAATCAATAAATCAATAAATCAATAAATCAATAAATCAATAAATCAATAAATCAATAAATCAATAAATCAATAAATCAATAAATCAATAAATCAATAAATCATTAAATCAATAAATCAATAAATCATTAAATCAATAAATCAATAAATCAATAAATCAATAAACCAATAAATCAATAAATCAATAAATCAATAAATCAATAAATCAATAAATCAATAAATCAATAAATCAATAAATCAATAAATCAATAAATCAATAAATCAATAAATCAATAAATCAATAAATCAATAAATCAATAAATCAATAAATCAATAAATCAATAAATCAATAAATCAATACATCAATAAATCAATAAATCAATAAATCAATAAATCAATAAATCAACAAATCAATAAATCAATAAATCATCAAATCAATAAATCAATAAATCAATAAATCAATAAATTAGTAAATCGTTGAAATAAAAATTTAATTCATTAAATATTTAATGTATTAATTTCTTTTGTTGCTTTGCTTTTGTTCAACATCAGCAATACATTAAACATACTAACATATAAACCTTGGCTCTCGTGAGCAATTTGGAAATGAAAATGTTAAATTCTGATTTACAGACCGGTACCTATGTTAGGCCAAAAGGAAATTCCTTATTTTATATTATACCTACTCCTTTTTCTGTATTTTTATATTTTAATACATACATTGATGAATTAAATAATATTTCATGTACCTTAAATTGTATGTACACATCCTTGTACTTAGTTTTTTTTCGAAAGGATGACCAGGACGTATCTTTACGTATCTCGTGTGTTAATCAAATTAAATGTAATTTGTATGTTACTTAGGAGTGGTACGGATGATTTCTAACTCTAGTTTCTTTTCTTTTATTTCAGCCCAAATTTTACGCTGATGGTAAACTTGAAAAATAGAACTGTGAATGCTTTAATGTACCGTTCATATATAATACCAGCAGTTGTTATAATAAAGTAATTATCTCGGGAGAATGTATGTTTGGTATGAGCCACGTTTTTCATTTTTATTGTATACTCTTACACTCGTTTCCAGCTACATAAGAATCTCACTCCGTTTGCATCGAATCGCAGCTCCATTGGATTGGATTCAATACCATTAGATTTTTGACAGCAATATTCTGTTTACAGTGCAAATCAAGGCTAGTTTTTACTAATTCAAAACGTTTTTTAAACTTTATTTTATTACGTATACTCCTTTAATTAATTAAACAAAACCTAGCTCAAAGACACCTCGGAATATCCCATAAATTTTAAATTTGTTAGTTATCTCAAAAGCGTCTAACTGTCAACAATTCGATGGTAGCGGCGCGCGTAAACGGCAAAAGATTTGAACGTAGCTGGAAACGTGTATCTTCATTTGAATGATGGATAAATTGATTAGGGACCTATAATGCTTACGGCTTCACTTAAATGTAGTGAATATTCATTTACGATCAACTCTTAGCAATAATTGAACATAAGAATCATTAGACTTTTTTTTTTCAGTGATGAGTAGAAAAAACATATATGATAACCACATTTATTTTTGTCCATAAGATATATGCTGCTTTGGAAACATTAAATATACTCTTTTTGTCATTAAATCATGTGTTTTGTTTTAATACCAATTTAGTAACTTAGAACTATCACTGACCAGGGAGGCTTTCTGAACTGAGGTGGATAATGTTTCGAAGCGTTCTTTTGAACACTAGATTGTCCTGGCGATTATAGAAACCTTGAAGGGATTTCCCGTTCTGTAAATGTTGGACCTTATACGCCCTACCTTGGGTAGGGGGACATCAATAAACTCCCGCTGCGCAAAGCGACGGAAGAAATCATGCCGTTCGGAGAATTTTATCATGCCATCTTTTTCCCTCTAACGGCAAATTTGTCAAGCAGCTTGTCGAGCTACCCGTCCCTGGCTCCGCCTCATACCCCTCGCCTGAACGCGCTGTCGAAGGTTTGGTTGTGTTGGTGCGTCAGACGGCCAATCGCTGTCAGCCGTCGTCCGTGCTTTTTCCCTCCATAGCGCTATCTCTTTCTCCCGTATGGTTAATGGTCATGAGTTGCTGTGGCTCTTAAAAAAGCCGTTAACAAACATTGCGACGATGAAGTTTAATTTTCACAAATCAAACCAAATAAGCGCAATGAGTTCAAACGCTGTCAAGTAAAAATGACTAAGGAATCGCTAGCTCACGCTGGAGGGTTTGCTGTGCAACGCGCAGAACCCTAGTCCGCATTAACACATTCAACCCGGCGCTGATTTTCATCAACATTCTGTTCCGCCGGCTTCAAGAACGCAAGCTGATTGTGAAACCAGTATACTGAACTGAACGTGTTAAGCATTAAGCATAACTTTGTTACACTAAGCTTTTGCTTTCGTATGGTGTAGATTACACAGATATGCTGAGCCGTCTGCGCAAGGGTGTGAGTGTGCGTGTGTGTGCAAAACTGTCGCGGAATGTATGCTCTTCCGGAATGTTATGATCCATCGGAAAGGAAGGTGTTCATGAAAGGCTGAAAGACGAGTTGAAGCCCCTGTAAACTAATGACCGGGGGAGGGGGTACTAGCACACAGCTGTTGGGAGATTTAACAGTATATCTAAATTGCCAGCGGAGGGAGGGAGGGGGAGGGGGCTTAGGCCATGGGACCTTTACGATCATCAGTCACAGATCCTACAATTATTGCCCGCATGAGGGGTGAGGGGGGGGGGGGGGACAAATGCTTATTCCGCCACAGGGCCCCAACGACCATTTTTCCGCGGGCCCTTGTCGCTAATACTCTGTCCACTTGTAAACATACGCCATACTACATACTAGAGATCTTCGGCGACCGCCTAATCCGTCTACCGTTAGATCCGCCGCTGGTTCATGACGGTGTTTTTTTTGTTGAGGAGGTGCATCCTTCCTCCTACCTGCTGGGTATGCACCGGGCAGGAGACAGTGTGGCAGTATGCAAGTTGCACGCTGGATAGGAGCGGTCCCGCAGCACCGCCGTCATTCCTCACATCTGCATGCTCGTCGTGGGTTCTAACCGCGTATGAACCGTCCGCCGTAGCAAGAACTAACTATCCGGCTACGTGTACGTCAAGTCCTGAAAAGGCCAACATGATCGCGTAGGCCGTAATGACAAGAATAATAATAAGAAAAAGAACTTTGAAGCGCCATCCGTACCGGGAAAGAGTTTGTTATGACTTTGTTGCTGCCGGGTCTACCGCCGTGGCGCGACAAATGCACGGAATACACTTGAACAAAGGACATGAACCTACCGAGCCTTACCCATTCCAAGGCAGTGCCGGTCGCACGGCGTCATGATACCGACTCTAAGTCAACAAGCCGCGAGATTCTGGACGGACAGGTGCAGCACCATATGCGCACCGTAATAAACCAATCCAGAATCCTCTTTTGTATGAGTTCAATTCAAGTGTTGATTCCACTTGCGTCCGCTAGCTGAATTGGAAAGAAATGTGCTACATATCACATGCACGATTGCTTCGATCGTGTGCCTTTTTAACACCCCCAACAGCAGAGCCGATCGCAAAGATGCAATGCCAATGGTTGTGTTGTCTCTCAGGTAGCGAGATCGAAAATGCATGGACTTTGTAGTCGCAGCGGATGAAAATGTACGCATCAGAATCAAATAGTTTTGGGGTTTCCACACGCACGCACACACACACGCACACATGCACGTACGCGTGTACGCGGGCAGGCACCCGCGAAACGCAAGCACGCACCCACGAAAGCGCGAACGCAAGCACGCACTCCTCCCCCCCCCCACCAGAAAGCGTAAGTAAGTATACTGTTCAATCTCCCAACAGCTGTGTGCCAGTACCCCCTCCTCTCAGTCATTAGTTACCATTTACAGGGGCCTCAATTCGTCTTTCCGCCTTTCCTGAACACCTTCCTTTTTTTGACCGAGGGATCATAACATTGCGGAAGAAAACACATTTGGCGACAGTTGTGCACACACACGCACGCTCACACCCACGCGCAGATGGCTCAAGATATCTATGTAATCTACACCATACGAAACCAAAAGCTCAGGGTAACAAGTTATCGAGCTGAACGTGTTAAGCATTAAGCATGACATGTCCCAGGGACTGCCAGTGGACTTCCAGTATGCCGGTTTTACAATCAACTTGCGTTCTAGATGCCGGCGGAAAAGAAAGTTGATGAAAATCAGCGCCGGTCCGAACGTGTTGATGCGACTTAGGGTTCAGCGTATTCATTCCATAGTCATTTTTATATTCCAGCGATTGAACTCATTGCGCTTTTTAGGTTTGATTTGTGAAAATTAAACTTCATCACCGCAATGATTGTGAACGGCTTTTGTAAGCGCCATAACAGCTCGCGAGCATTGGCCATACGCGAGAAAGAGATAGCGCTATGGAGGGAAAAAGCACGGACGACGGCTGACAGCGATTGGCCGTCTGACGCACCAACACATCCAAACCTTCGACAGCGCGCTCAGGCGAGGGGTATGAGGCGGAGCCAGGGACGGTAGCTCGACAAGCTGCTTGACAAATTTGCCGTTGGAGGGAAAGAAGCATGATAAAATTCTCCGAACGCCATGATTTCTTCCGTCGCTTTGCACAGCGGGATTCCATTACGGTCGAATCGTAGGCCACTACGATCGAATCGTGTGCCGCTACCATTGGATTTCTGAAAGCAAGAGCATAGTAAAATGTTTGTCTACGTTTGAAAGCTGTTTCCTTCTTCGCCAACGGCATTTTGTTGGTAAAATACTAATAAAAGGGATTTATTCTCTGATTATAGGTAAACCCCACGAATATTGGAAACCAAGGATTTTACCATCAACAACTGACACCAAATATTAGTTGAAAACAGT
>NW_024427984.1:0-46864 GCF_017562075.2 Anopheles merus | reverse complement strand
AAACGGCCATAACCTTTTGAACCAGAAGAGCTAGAGACGTAATTTTTTCACCGTTGGAAAGGAAATTAAATTTGGGACACGAAAATTTTCTTGGATTCAAGATCAGAGCGAAGGAACATAGAGTAATGGCCTCTGAAGTTGAAGGTTTTGGTAAAGTCTCCAAATCCCATAGGGGGGACGATGACCCACCATGAAACTTTTTCTCGCAAAAAACCATCCAAATTGTACCAATCGCTTTGGTTTGAAGTGCCTTGAGGTCCCATGTGTTGAAAAACAAGATTTGACGACTTTGTGTTTGGTCAAAATTTCAAGCATGGTCAGGGAATGGGTGCATTTGAAGAAAAAAACGGTCCAACTTTAAACGGCCATAACTTTTGAAGGAAGAGCTAGAGACGTAATTTTTTACCGTTGGAAAGGAAATTAAATTTTGGGAAACGAAAATTTTCTGGATTCAAGATCAGAGCGAAGGAACATATAGTAAATGGCCTCTGAAGTTGAAGGTTTTGGTAAAGTCTCAAATCCCATAGGGGGGACGATGACCCACACATGAAACTTTTTTCTCGCAAAAACCATCCAAATGATACAAATTGCTTTGGTTTGATGTGCCTTGAGGTCCCACGTTAATAAAAACAAGATTTGACGAACTTGTGTTTGGTCAAAATTTCAAAGCATGGTCACTGGAATGGGTGCATTTGGAAGAAAAACGGTCCAACTTTAAACGGCCATAACTTTTGAACCAGAAGAGCTAGAGACGTAATTTTTTCCACCGTTGGAAAGGAAATTAAATTTTGGGACACGAAAATTTTCTTGGATTCAAGATCAGAGCGAAGGAACATAGAGTAAATGGCCTCTGAAGTGAAGGTTTTGGTAAAGTCTCCAAATCCCATAGGGGGGACGATGACCCACCATGAAACTTTTTTCTCGCAAAAACCATCCAATTGATACAAATTGCTTGGTTTGATGTGCCTTGAGGTCCCACGTTAATAAAAACAAGATTTGACGACTTTGTGTTTTGGTCAAATTTCAAGCATGGTCACTGGAATGGGTGCATTTTGGAAGAAAAACGGTCCAACTTTAAACGGCCATAACTTTTGAACCAGAAGAGCTAGAGACGTAATTTTTCACCGTTGGAAAGGAATTAAATTTTGGGACACGGAAAATTTTCTTGGATCAAGATCAGAGCGAAGGAACATATAGTAAATGGGCCTCTGAAGTTGAAGGTTTTGATAAAGTCTCCAATCCCATAGGGGGGACGATGACCCACCATGAAACTTTTTTCTCGCGCGAAAACCATCCAAATTGATACCAATCGCTTGGGTTTGATGGGCCTTGAGGTCCCACGTAATAAAAACAAGATTTGACGACTTTGTGTTTTGGTCAAAATTTCAAGAATGGTCACTGGAATTGGGTGCATTTGGAGAAAAAAACGGTCAAACTTTAAACGGCCATAACTTTTGAACCAGAAGAGCTAGAGACGTAATTTTTTCACCGTTGGAAAGGAAATTAAATTTTGGGACACGAAAATTTTCTTGGATTCAAGATCAGAGCGAAGAAACATAGAGTAAATGGCCTCTGAAGTTGAAGGTTTTGGTAAAGTCTCCAAATCCCATAGGGGGGACGATGACCCACCATGAAACTTTTTTCTCGCAAAAACCATCCAAATTGATACAATTGCTTTGGTTTGATGTGCCTTGAGGTCCCACGTTAAAAAAACAAGATTTGACGACTTTGGTTTGGTCAAAATTTCAAGCATGGTCACGGGAATGGGTGCATTTTGGAAGAAAAACGGTCCAACTTTTAAACGGCCATAACTTTGAACCAGAAGAGCTAGAGACGTAATTTTTTCACCGTTGGAAAGGAAATTAAATTTGGGACACGAAAATTTTCTTGGATTCAAGATCAGAGCGAAGGAACATATAGTAAATGGCCTCTGAAGTTGAAGGTTTTGGTAAAGTCTCCAAATCCCATAGGGGGGGACGATGACCCACCATGAAACTTTTTTCTCGCGAAAACCATCCAAATTGATACAAATTGCTTTGGTTTGATGTGCCTTGAGGTCCCACGTTAATAAAAACAAGATTTGACGACTTTGTGTTTTGGTCAAAATTTCAAGCATGGTCACTGGAATGGGTGCATTTTGGAAGAAAAACGGTCCAACTTAAACGGCCATAACTTGAACCAGAACCAGAAGAGCTAGAGACGTAATTTTTTCACCGTTGGAAAGGAAATTAAATTTGGGACACGAAAATTTTCTTGGATTCAAGATCAGAGCGAAGGAAACATAGAGTAAATGGCCTCTGAAGTGGAAGGTGTTTGGTAAAGTCTCCAAATCCCATAGGGGGGACGATGACCACCATGAAACTTTTTTCTCGCAAAAAACCATCCAAATTGGTACCAATCGCTTTGGTTTGAAGTGCCTTGAGGTCCCATGATGTTGAAAACAAGATTTGACGACTTTGTGTTTTGGTCAAAATTTCAAGCATGGTCACTGGAATGGGGCATTTTGGAAGAAAAACGGTCCAACTTTAAACGGCCATAACTTTTGAACAGAAGAGCTAGAGACGTATTTTTCACCGTTTGGAAAGGAAATTAAATTTTGGGAAACGAAAATTTTCTTGGATTCAAGATCAGAGCGAAGGAACATATAGTAAATGGCCTCTGAAGTGAAGGTTTTGGTAAAGTCTCCAAATCCCATAGGGGGGACGAGACCCACCATGAAACTTTTTTCTCGCAAAAACCATCCAAATTGATACCAATTGCTTTGGTTTGATGTGCCTTGAGGTCCCACGTTAATAAAAACAAGATTTGACGACTTTGTGTTTTGGTCAAAATTTCAAGCATGGTCACTGGATGGGTGTGCATTTTGGAAGAAAAACGGTCCAACTTTAAACGGCCATAACTTTGAACCAGAAGAGCTAGAGACGTAATTTTTTCCGTTGGGAAAGGAAATTAAATTTGGGACACGAAAATTTTCTTGGATTCAAGATCAGAGCGAAGGAACATAGAGTAAATGGCCTCTGAAGTTGAAGGTTTTGGTAAAGTCTCCAAATCCCATAGGGGGGACGATGACCCACCATGAAACTTTTTTTCTCGCAAAAAACCATCCAAATTGATACAATTGCTTGTGGTTTGATGTGCCTGAGGTCCCACGTTAATAAAAACAAGATTTGACGACTTTGTGTTTGGTCAAAATTTCAAGCATGGTCACTGGAATGGGTGCATTTTGGAAGAAAAAACGGTCCAACTTTAAACGGCCATAACTTTTGAACCAGAAGAGCTAGAGACGTAATTTTTTCACCGTTGGAAAGGAAATTAAATTTGGGACACGAAAATTTCTTGGATTCAAGATCAGAGCGAAGGAACATATAGTAAATGGCCTCTGAAGTGAAGGTTTTGATAAAGTCCAAATCCCATAGGGGGGACGATGACCACCATGAAATTTTTTCTCGCGAAAACCATCCAAATTGATACAATCGCTTTGGTTTGATGTGCCTTGAGGTCCCACGTAATAAAAACAAGATTTGACGACTTTGTGTTTTGGTCAAAATTTCAAGCATGGTCACTGGAATGGGTGCATTTGGAAGGAAAACGGTCCAACTTTAAACGGCCATAACTTTGAACCAGAAGAGCTAGAGACGTAATTTTTCACCGTTGGAAAGGAAATTAAATTTGGGGACACGAAAAATTTCTTGGATTCAAGATCAGAGCGAAGGAACATATAGTAAATGGGCCTCTGAAGTTGAAGGTTTGGTAAAGTCTCCAAACCCATAGGGGGGACGATGACCCACCATGAAACTTTTTTCTCGCCAAAAACCATCCAATTGATACAAATTGCTTGGTTTGATGTGCTTGAGGTCCCACGTTAATAAAAACAAGATTTGACGACTTTGTGTTTTGGTCAAATTTCAAGCATGGTCACTGGAATGGTGCATTTTGGAAGAAAAAACGGTCCAACTTTAAACGGCCATAAATTTGAACCAGAAGAGCTAGAGACGTAATTTTTCACCGTTGGAAAGGAAATTAAATTTGGGACACGAAATTTTCTTGGATTCAAGATCAGAGCGAAGGAACATAGAGTAAATGGCCTCTGAAGTTGAAGGTTTTGTAAAGTCTCCAAATCCCATAGGGGGGACGATGACCCACCATGAAACTTTTTTCTCGCAAAAACATCCAAATGGTACCAATCGCTTTGGTTTGAAGTGCCTTGAGGTCCCATGATGTTGAAAACAAGATTTGACGACTTTGTGTTTTGGTCAAAATTCAAGCATGGTCACTGGAATGGGTGCATTTTGGAAGAAAAAACGGTCCAACTTTAAACGGCCATAACTTTTGAACCAGAAGAGCTAGAGACGTAATTTTTTCACCGTTAGAAAGGAAATTAAATTTGGGAAACGAAAATTTTCTTGGATTCAAGATGAGCGAAGGAACATATAGTAAATGGCCTCTGAAGTTGAAGGTTTTGGTAAAGTCTCCAAATCCATAGGGGGGACGATGACCCACCATGAAACTTTTTTCTCGCAAAAACCATCCAAATTGATACAAATTGCTTTGGTTGATGTGCCTTGAGGTCCCCGTTAAATAAAAACAAGATTTGACGACTTTGTGTTTTGGTCAAAATTCAAGCATGGTCATGGAATGGGTGCATTTTGGAAGAAAAACGGTCCAACTTTAAACGGCCATAACTTTTGAACCAGAAGAGCTAGAGACGTATTTTTCACCGTTGGAAAGGAAATAAATTTTGGGACACGAAAATTTTCTTGGATTCAAGATCAGAGCGAAGGACATCATAGAGTAATGGCCTCTGAAGTTGAAGGTTTTGGTAAAGTCTCCAAATCCCATAGGGGGGACGATGACCCACCATGAAACTTTTTTCTCGCAAAAACCATCCAAATTGGTACCAATCGCTTTGGTTTGAAGTGCCTTGAGGTCCCATGATGTTGAAAAACAAGATTTGACGACTTTGTGTTTTGGTCAAAATTTCAAGCATGGTCACAATGGGAATGGGTTGCATTTGGAAGAAAAACGGTCCACTTTAAACGGCCATAACTTTTGAACCAGAAGAGCTAGAGACGTAATTTTTTCACCGTTAGAAAGGAAATTAATTTTGGGAAACGAAAATTTCTTGGATTCAAGATCAGAGAAGGAGAACATATAGTAAATGGCCTCTGAAGTTGAAGGTTTTGGTAAAGTCTCCAAATCCCATAGGGGGGACGATGACCCACCATGAAACTTTTTTCTCGCAAAAACCATCCAAATTGATACAAATTGCTTTGGTTTGATGTGCCTTGAGGTCCCACGTTAATAAAAAAGATTTGACGACTTGTGTTTTGGTCAAAATTTCAAGCATGGTCACTGGAATGGGTGCATTGGAAGAAAAACGGTCCAATTTAAACGGCCATAACTTTTGAACCAGAAGAGCTAGAGACGTAATTTTTTCACCGTTGGAAAGGAATTAAATTTTGGGACACGAAAATTTTCTTGGATTCAAGATCAGAGCGAAGGAAACATAGAGTAAATGGCCTCTGAAGTTGAAGGTTTGGTTAAAGTCTCCAAATCCCATAGGGGGGACGATGACCCACCATGAAACTTTTTCTCGCAAAAACCATCCAAATTGATACAAATGCTTTGGTTGATGTGCTTGAGGTCCACGTTAATAAAAACAAGATTTGACGACTTTGTGTTTGGTCAAAATTTCAAGCATGGTCACTGGAATGGGTGCATTTGGAAGAAAAACGGTCCAACTTTAAACGGCCATAACTTTTGAACCAGAAGAGCTAGAGACGTAATTTTTTCACCGTTGGAAAGGAAATTAAATTTGGGACACGAAAATTTTCTTGGATTCAAGATCAGAGCGAAGGAACATATAGTAAATGGCCTTGAAGTTGAAGGTTTTGGATAAAGTCTCCAAATCCCATAGGGGGGACGATGACCCACCATGAAACTTTTTTCTCGCGAAAACCATCAAAATTGATACCAATCGCTTTGGTTTGATGTGCCTTGAGGTCCCACGTTAATAAAAACAAGATTTGACGACTTTGTGTTTTGGTCAAAATTTCAAGCATGGTCACTGGAATGGGTGCATTTTGGAAGAAAAACGGTCAAACTTTAAACGGCCATAACTTTTGAACCAGAAGAGCTAGAGACGTAATTTTTCACCGTTGGAAAGGAAATTAAATTTTGGGACACGAAAATTTTCTTGGATTCAAGATCAGAGCGAAGGAACATACAGTAAATGGCCTCTGAAGTTGAAGGTTTTGGTAAAGTCTCCAAATCCCAAAAGGGGGACGATGACCCACCATGAAACTTTTTTCTCGCAAAAAACATCCAATTGATACCAATTGCTTTGGTTTGATGTGCCTTGAGGTCCCACGTTAATAAAAACAAGATTTGACGACTTTGTTTTTGGTCAAAATTTCAAGCATGGTCACTGGAATGGGTGCATTTTGGAAGAAAAAACGGTCCAACTTTAAACGGGCCAACTTTTGAACCAGAAGAGCTAGAGACGTAATTTTTTTCACCGTTGGAAAGGAAATTAAATTTTGGGACACGAAAACTTCCTGGATTCAAGATCAGAGCGAAGGAACATATAGTAAATGGCCTCTGAAGTTGAAGGTTTTGGTAAAGTCTCAAAAATCCATAGGGGGGACGAGGACCCACCATGAAACTTTTTTCTCGCAAAAACCATCCAAATTGGTACCAATCGCTTTGGTTTGAAGTGCCTTGAGGTCCCATGATGTTAGAAACAAGATTTGACGACTTTGTGTTTTGGTCAAAATTTCAAGCATGGTCACTGGAATGGGTACATTTTGGAAGAAAAACGGTCCAACTTTAAACGGCCATAACTTTTGAACCAGAAGAGCTAGAGACGTAATTTTTTCACCGTTGGAAAGGAAATTAAATTTTGGGAAACGAAAATTTTCTTGGATTCAAGATCAGAGCGAAGGAACATATAGTAAATGGCCTCTGAAGTTGAAGGTTTTGGTAAAGTCTCCAAATCCCATAGGGGGGACGATGACCCACCATGAAACTTTTTCTCGCAAAAACCATCCAAATTGATACAAATGCTTGGTTTGATGTGCCTTGAGGTCCCCCACGTAATAAAAAACAAGATTGACGACTTTGTGTTTTGGTCAAATTTCAAGCATGGTCACTGGAATGGGTGCATTTTGGAAGAAAAACGGTCCAACTTTAAACGGCCATAACTTTTGAACCAGAAGAGCTAGAGAGGACGTAATTTTTCACCGTTGGAAAGGAAAATTAAATTTGGGGACACGAAAATTTTCTTGGATTCAAGATCAGAGCGAAGAACATAGAGTAAATGGCCTCTGAAGTTGAAGGTTTTGGTAAAGTCTCCAAATCCCATAGGGGGGACGATGACCCACCATGAAACTTTTTTCTCGCGAAAACCATCCAAATTGATACCAATTGCTTTTGTTTGATGTGCCTTGAGGTCCCACGTTAATAAAAAACAAGATTTGACGACTTTGTGTTTTGGTCAAAATTTCAAGCATGGTCACTGGAATGGGGTGCTTTTTGGAAGAAAAACGGTCCAACTTTAAACGGCCATAACTTTTGAACCAGAAGAGCTAGAGACGTAATTTTTCACCGTTGGAAAGGAAATTAAATTTTGGGACACAAAAATTTTCTTGAATTCAAGATCAGAGCGAAGGAACATAGAGTAAATGGCCTCTGAAGTTGAAGGTTTTGGTAAAGTCTCCAAATCCCATAGGGGGGACGATGACCCACCATGAAACTTTTTTCTCGCAAAAACCATCCAAATTGATACCAATTGCTTTGGTTTGATGTGCCTTGAGGTCCCACGTTAATAAAAAACAAGATTTGACGACTTTGTGTTTGGTCAAAATTTCAAGCATGGTCACTGGAATGGGTGCATTTTGGAAGAAAAACGGTCCAACTTTAAACGGCCATAACTTTTGAACCAGAAGAGCTAGAGACGTAATTTTTTCACCGTTGGAAAGGAAATTAAATTTTGGGACAAGAAAACTTCTTGGATTCAAGATCAGAGCGAAGGAACATATAGTAAATGGCCTCTGAAGTTGAAGGTTTGGTAAAGTCTCCAAATCCCATAGGGGGGACGATGACCCACCATGAAACTTTTTTCTCGCAAAAACCATCCAAATTGGTACCAATCGCTTTGGTTTGAAGTGCCTTGAGGTCCCATGATGTTGAAAACAAGATTTGACGACTTTGTGTTTTGGTCAAAATTTCAAGCATGGTCACTGGAATGGGTGCATTTTGGAAGAAAAACGGTCCAACTTTAAACGGCCATAACTTTTGAACCAGAAGAGCTAGAGACGTAATTTTTTCACCGTTGGAAAGGAAATTAAATTTTGGGAAACGAAAATTTTCTTGGATTCAAGATCAGAGCGAAGGAACATATAGTAAATGGCCTCTGAAGTTGAAGGTTTTGGTAAAGTCTCCAAATCCCATAGGGGGGACGATGACCCACCATGAAACTTTTTTCTCGCAAAAACCATCCAAATTGATACAAATTGCTTTGGTTTGATGTGCCTTGAGGTCCCACGTTAATAAAAACAAGATTTGACGACTTTGTGTTTTGGTCAAAATTTCAAGCATGGTCACTGGAATGGGTGCTTTTGGAAGAAGAAAAACGGTCCAACTTTAAACGGCCATAACTTTTGAACCAGAAGAGCTAGAGACGTAATTTTTTCACCGTTGGAAAGGAAATTAAATTTTGGGACACGAAAACTTCCTTGGATTCAAGATCAGAGCGAAGGAACATATAGTAAATGGCCTCTGAAGTTGAAGGTTTTGGTAAAGTCTCCAAATCCCATAGGAGGGACGATGACCCACCATGAAACTTTTTTCTCGCGAAAACCATCCAAATTGATACCAATTGCTTTGGTTTGATGTGCCTTGAGGTCCCATGTCAATAAAAACAAGATTTGACGACTTTGTCTTTTGGTCAAAATTTCAAGCATGGTCACTGGGAGAGGTGCTTTTTGGAAAAAGAAAGGTCCAACTTTAAACGGCCATAACTTTTGAACCAGAAGAGCTAGAGACGTGATTTTTGCACCGTTGGGAAGGTCTTTAAATTTTGGGACACCAGATTTTCTTGAATTCAAGATCAGAGCGGAGGAGCATACAGTAAATGGCCTATGAAGTTGAAGGTTTTGGTAAAGTCTCCAAATCCCATAAGGGGGACGATGACCCACCATGAAACTTTTTCATCGCCAAAACCATCCAAATTGGTACCAATCGCTTTGGTTTGATGTGCCTTGAGGTCCCATGTCAATAAAAACAAGATTTGACGACTTTGTGTTTTGGTCAAAATTTCAAGCATGGCCACTGGAATGGGTGCATTTTGGAAGAAAAAAGGTCCAACTTTAAACGGCCATAACTTTGAACCAGAAGAGCTAGAGACGTGATTTTTGCACCGTTGGAAAGGTCTTTAAATTTTGAGACGCAGATATTTTGTTGGATTCAAGATCAGAGCGAAGGAACATATAGTAAATGGCCTATGAAGTTGAAGGTTTTGGTAAAGTCTCCAAATCCCATAAGGGGGACGATGACCCACCATGAAACTTTTTCATCGCCAAAACCATCCAAATTGGTACCAATCGCTTTGGTTTGATGTGTCTTGAGGTCCCATGTTGATAAAAACAAGATTTGACGACTTTGTGTTTTGGTCAAAATTTCAAGCATGGTCACTGGGAGAGGTGCTTTTTGGAAGAAGAAAGGTCCAACTTTAAACGGCCATAACTTTTGAACGAGAAGAGCTAGAGACGTGATTTTTGCACCGTTGGAAAGGTCTTTAAATTTTGGGACACAGAAATTTTCTTGGATTCAAGATCAGAGCGAAGGAGCATACAGTAAATGGCCTATGAAGTTGAAGGTTTTGGTAAAGTCTCCAAATCCCATAAGGGGGACGATGACCCACCATGAAACTTTTTCATCGCCAAAACCATCCAAATCGGTACCAATTGCTTTGGTTTGATGTGCCTTGAGGTCCCATGTTAATAAAAACAAGATTTGACGACTTTGTGTTTTGGTCAAAATTTCAAGCATGGTCACTGGGAGAGGTGCTTTTTGGAAGAAGAAAGGTCCAACTTTAAACGGCCATAACTTTTGAACCAGAAGAGCTAGAGACGTGATTTTTGCACCGTTGGAAAGGTCTTTAAATTTTGGAATGCAGAGATTTTGTTGGATTCAAGATCAGAGCGAAGGAAGATATAGTAAATGGCCTATGAAGTTGAAGGTTTTGGTAAAGTCTCCAAATCCCATAAGGGGGACGATGACCCACCATGAAACTTTTTCATCGCCAAAACCATCCAAATTGGTACCAATCGCTTTGGTTTGATGTGCCTTGAGGTCCCATGTTAATAAAAACAAGATTTGACGACTTTGTGTTTTGGTCAAAATTTCAAGCATGGCCACTGGGAGAGGTGCTTTTTGGAAGAAGAAAGGTCCAACTTTAAACGGCCATAACTTTTGAACCAGAAGAGCTAGAGACGTGATTTTTGCACCGTTGGGAAGGTCTTTAAATTTTGGGACACCAGATTTTCTTGGATTCAAGATCAGAGCGAAGGAGCATACAGTAAATGGCCTATGAAGTTGAAGGTTTTGGTAAAGTCTCCAAATCCCATAAGGGGGACGATAACCCACCATGAAACTTTTTCATCGCCAAAACCATCCAAATCGGTACCAATCGCTTTGGTTTGATGTGCCTTGAGGTCCCATGTCAATAAAAACAAGATTTGACGACTTTGTGTTTTGGTCAAAATTTCAAGCATGGCCACTGGAATGGGTGCATTTTGGAAGAAAAAAGGTCCAACTTTAAACGGCCATAACTTTTGAACCAGAAGAGCTAGAGACGTGATTTTTGCACCGTTGGAAAGGTCTTTAAATTTTGAGACACAGATATTTTGTTGGATTCAAGATCAGAGCGAAGGAAGATATAGTAAATGGCCTATGAAGTTGAAGGTTTTGGTAAAGTCTCCAAATCCCATAAGGGGGACGATGACCCACCATGAAACTTTTTCATCGCCAAAACCATCCAAATCGGTTCCAATCGCTTTGGTTTGATGTGCCTTGAGGTCCCATGTCAATAAAAACAAGATTTGACGACTTTGTGTTTTGGTCAAAATTTCAAGCATGGTCACTGGGAGAGGTGCTTTTTGGAAAAAGAAAGGTCCAACTTTAAACGGCCATAACTTTTGAACCAGAAGAGCTAGAGACGTGATTTTTGCACCGTTGGGAAGGTCTTTAAATTTTGGGACACCAGATTTTCTTGAATTCAAGATCAGAGCGAAGGAGCATACAGTAAATGGCCTATGAAGTTGAAGGTTTTGGTAAAGTCTCCAAATCCCATAAGGGGGACGATGACCCACCATGAAACTTTTTCATCGCCAAAACCATCCAAATTGGTACCAATCGCTTTGGTTTGATGTGCCTTGAGGTCCCATGTCAATAAAAACAAGATTTGACGACTTTGTGTTTTGGTCAAAATTTCAAGCATGGCCACTGGAATGGGTGCATTTTGGAAGAAAAAAGGTCCAACTTTAAACGGCCATAACTTTTGAACCAGAAGAGCTAGAGACGTGATTTTTGCACCGTTGGAAAGGTCTTTAAATTTTGAGACGCAGATATTTTGTTGGATTCAAGATCAGAGCGAAGGAAGATATAGTAAATGGCCTATGAAGTTGAAGGTTTTGGTAAAGTCTCCAAATCCCATAAGGGGGACGATGACCCACCATGAAACTTTTTCATCGCCAAAACCATCCAAATCGGTTCCAATCGCTTTGGTTTGATGTGCCTTGAGGTCCCATGTCAATAAAAACAAGATTTGACGACTTTGTGTTTTGGTCAAAATTTCAAGCATGGTCACTGGGAGAGGTGCTTTTTGGAAAAAGAAAGGTCCAACTTTAAACGGCCATAACTTTTGAACCAGAAGAGCTAGAGACGTGATTTTTGCACCGTTGGAAAGGTCTTTAAATTTTGAGACGCAGATATTTTGTTGGATTCAAGATCAGAGCGAAGGAGCATACAGTAAATGGCCTATGAAGTTGAAGGTTTTGGTAAAGTCTCCAAATCCCATAGGGGGGACGATGACCCACCATGAAACTTTTTCATCGCCAAAACCATCCAAATCGGTACCATTCGCTTTGGTTTGATGTGCCTTGAGGTCCCATGTTAATAAAAACAAGATTTGACGACTTTGTGTTTTGGCCAAATTTCAAGCATGGTCACTAGGAGCGATGCTTTTTGGAAGAAGAAAGGTCCAACTTTAAACGGCCATTACTTTTGAACCAGAAGAGCTAGAGAAGATATCTCAGTTTTCAGGGATTCAGAATGAAGAAAACGACTGTTCAGAGTGAATATATCTTAATTTCTAGGGATTCAGAATGAAGAAAACGACTGTTCAGAGTGAAGATATCTTAGTTTCTAGCGATTCAGAATGAAGAAAACGACTGTTCAGAGTGAAGATATCTTAGTTTCTAGGGATTCAGAATGAAGAAAACGACTGTTCAGAGTGAATATATCTTAGTTTCTACGTATTCAGAATGAAGAACACGTCTGTTCAGAGTGAAGATTGAAGTGACAAAAAGTGAAGGACACAGAAATGTTCTTGGATTCAAGATCAGAGCGAAGGAACATATAGTAAATGGCCTATGAAGTTGAAGGTTTTGGTAAAGTCTCCAAATCCCATAGGGGGGACGATGACCCACCATGAAACTTTTTCATCGCCAAAACCATCCAAATCGGTACCATTCGCTTTGGTTTGATGTGCCTTGAGGTCCCATGTTAATAAAAACAAGATTTGACGACTTTGTGTTTTGGCCAAATTTCAAGCATGGTCACTAGGAGCGATGCTTTTTGGAAGAAGAAAGGTCCAACTTTAAACGGCCATTACTTTTGAACCAGAAGAGCTAGAGAAGATATCTCAGTTTTCAGGGATTCAGAATGAAGAAAACGACTGTTCAGAGTGAAGATATGTTAATTTCTAGCGATTCAGAATGAAGAATACGACTGTTCAGAGTGAAGATATCTTAGTTTCTAGCGATTCAGAATGAAAAAAACGACTGTTCAGAGTGAAGATATCTTAGTTTCTAGCGATTCAGAATGAAGAAAACGACTGTTCAGAGTGAAGATATCTTAGTTTATAGCGATTCAGAATGAAGAAAACGACTGTTCAGAGTGAAGATATCTTAGTTTCTAGCGATTCAGAATGAAAAAAACGACTGTTCAGAGTGAAGATATCTTAGTTTCTAGCGATTCAGAATGAAGAATACGACTGTTCAGAGTGAAGATATCTTAGTTTCTAGGGATTCAGAATGAAGAAAACGACTGTTCAGAGTGAAGATATCTTAATTTCTACGGATTCAGAATAAAGAAAACGACTGTTCAGAGTGAAGATATCTTAGTTTATAGGGATTCGGAATGAAGAAAACGACTGTTCAGAGTGAAGATAACTTAGTTTCTACGTTTTCAGAATGAAGAAAACGACTGTTCAGAGTGAAGATATCTTAGTTTCTACGGATTCAGAATGAAAAGAACGACTGTTCAGAGTGAAGATATCTTAGTTTCTACGGATTCAGAATGAAGAAAACGACTGTTCAGAGTGAAGATTTCTTAGTTTCTACGGATTCAGAATAAAGAAAACGACTGTTCAGAGTGAAGATATCTTAGTTTCTACGTATTCAGAATGAAAAAAACGTCTGTTCAGAGTGAAGATATCTTAGTTTCTAGCGATTCAGAATGAAGAAAACGTCTGTTCATAGTGAAGATATCTTAATTTCTACGGATTCAGAATAAAGAAAACGACTGTTCAAGGTGAAGATATCTTAGTTTCTACGGATTCAGAATGAAGAAAACGACTGTTCAGAGTGAATATATCTTAATTTCTAGGGATTCAGAATGAAGAAAACGACTGTTCAGAGTGAAGATATCTTAGTTTATAGCGATTCAGAATGAAGAAAACGACTGTTCAGAGTGAAGATATCTTAGTTTCTAGCGATTCAGAATGAAAAAAACGACTGTTCAGAGTGAAGATATCTTAGTTTCTAGCGATTCAGAATGAAGAAAACGACTGTTCAGAGTGAAGATATCTTAGTTTCTAGGGATTCAGAATGAAGAAAACGACTGTTCAGAGTGAAGATATCTTAGTTTCTAGGGATTCAGAATGAAGAAAACGACTGTTCAGAGTGAATATATCTTAATTTCTAGGGATTCAGAATGAAGAAAACGATTGTTAAGAGTCAAGATTCCTTAGTTTCTATGGATTCAAAATGTAGATATCGACAGTTTAGAGTCAAGATTCCTTAGTTTCTATGGATTCAGAATGTAGAAATCGACTGTTCAGAGTGAAGATATCTTAGTTTCTAGCGATTCAGAATGAAGAAAACGACTGTTCAGAGTGAAGATATCTTAGTTTCTAGGGATTCAGAATGAAGAAAATGACTGTTCAGAGTGAAGATATCTTAGTTTCTACGTATTCAGAATGAAGAACACGTCTGTTCAGAGTGAAGATTGAAGTGACAAAAAGTGAAGGACACAGAAATGTTCTTGGATTCAAGATCAGAGCGAAGGAACATATAGTAAATGGCCTATGAAGTTGAAGGTTTTGGTAAAGTCTCCAAATCCCATAGGGGGGACGATGACCCACCATGAAACTTTTTCATCGCCAAAACCATCCAAATCGGTACCATTCGCTTTGGTTTGATGTGCCTTGAGGTCCCATGTTAATAAAAACAAGATTTGACGACTTTGTGTTTGGCCAAATTTCAAGCATGGTCACTAGGAGCGATGCTTTTGGAAGAAGAAAGGTCCAACTTTAAACGGCCATTACTTTTGAACCAGAAGAGCTAGAGAAGATATCTCAGTTTTCAGGGATTCAGAATGAAGAAAACGACTGTTCAGAGTGAATATATCTTAATTTCTAGGGATTCAGAATGAAGAAAACGACTGTTCAGAGTGAAGATATCTTAGTTTCTAGCGATTCAGAATGAAGAAAACGACTGTTCAGAGTGAAGATATCTTAGTTTCTAGGGATTCAGAATGAAGAAAACGACTGTTCAGAGTGAAGATATCTTAGTTTCTAGGGATTCAGAATGAAGAAAACGACTGTTCAGAGTGAATATATCTTAATTTCTAGGGATTCAGAATGAAGAAAACGATTGTTAAGAGTCAAGATTCCTTAGTTTCTATGGATTCAAAATGTAGATATCGACAGTTTAGAGTCAAGATTCCTTAGTTTCTATGGATTCAGAATGTAGAAATCGACTGTTCAGAGTGAAGATATCTTAGTTTCTAGCGATTCAGAATGAAGAAAACGACTGTTCAGAGTGAAGATATCTTAGTTTCTAGGGATTCAGAATGAAGAAAATGACTGTTCAGAGTGAAGATATCTTAGTTTCTACGTATTCAGAATGAAGAACACGTCTGTTCAGAGTGAAGATTGAAGTGACAAAAAGTGAAGGACACAGAAATGTTCTTGGATTCAAGATCAGAGCGAAGGAACATATAGTAAATGGCCTATGAAGTTGAAGGTTTTGGTAAAGTCTCCAAATCCCATAGGGGGGACGATGACCCACCATGAAACTTTTTCATCGCCAAAACCATCCAAATCGGTACCATTCGCTTTGGTTTGATGTGCCTTGAGGTCCCATGTTAATAAAAACAAGATTTGACGACTTTGTGTTTTGGCCAAATTTCAAGCATGGTCACTAGGAGCGATGCTTTTTGGAAGAAGAAAGGTCCAACTTTAAACGGCCATTACTTTTGAACCAGAAGAGCTAGAGAAGATATCTCAGTTTTCAGGGATTCAGAATGAAGAAAACGACTGTTCAGAGTGAATATATCTTAATTTCTAGGGATTCAGAATGAAGAAAACGACTGTTCAGAGTGAAGATATCTTAGTTTCTAGCGATTCAGAATGAAGAAAACGACTGTTCAGAGTGAAGATATCTTAGTTTCTAGGGATTCAGAATGAAGAAAACGACTGTTCAGAGTGAAGATATCTTAGTTGCTAGGGATTCAGAATGAAGAAAACGACTGTTCAGAGTGAATATATCTTAATTTCAAGTGATTCAGAATGAAGAAAACGATTGTTAAGAGTCAAGATTCCTTAGTTTCTATGGATTCAAAATGTAGATATCGACAGTTTAGAGTCAAGATTCCTTAGTTTCTATGGATTCAGAATGTAGAAATCGACTGTTCAGAGTGAAGATATCTTAGTTTCTAGCGATTCAGAATGAAGAAAACGTCTGTTCAGAGTGAAGATATCTTAGTTTCTAGGGATTCAGAATGAAGAAAACGACTGTTCAGAGTGAATATATCTTAGTTTCTACGTATTCAGAATGAAGAACACGTCTGTTCAGAGTGAAGATTGAAGTGACAAAAAGTGAAGGACACAGAAATGTTCTTGGATTCAAGATCAGAGCGAAGGAACATATAGTAAATGGCCTATGAAGTTGAAGGTTTTGGTAAAGTCTCCAAATCCCATAGGGGGGACGATGACCCACCATGAAACTTTTTCATCGCCAAAACCATCCAAATCGGTACCATTCGCTTTGGTTTGATGTGCCTTGAGGTCCCATGTTAATAAAAACAAGATTTGACGACTTTGTGTTTTGGCCAAATTTCAAGCATGGTCACTAGGAGCGATGCTTTTTGGAAGAAGAAAGGTCCAACTTTAAACGGCCATTACTTTTGAACCAGAAGAGCTAGAGAAGATATCTCAGTTTTCAGGGATTCAGAATGAAGAAAACGACTGTTCAGAGTGAATATATCTTAATTTCTAGGGATTCAGAATGAAGAAAACGACTGTTCAGAGTGAAGATATGTTAGTTTCTAGCGATTCAGAATGAAGAATACGACTGTTCAGAGTGAAGATATCTTAGTTTCTAGGGATTCAGAATGAAGAAAACGACTGTTCAGAGTGAAGATATCTTAGTTGCTAGGGATTCAGAATGAAGAAAACGACTGTTCAGAGTGAATATATCTTAATTTCTAGGGATTCAGAATGAAGAAAACAATTGTTAAGAGTCAAGATTCCTTAGTTTCTATGGATTCAAAATGTAGATATCGACAGTTTAGAGTCAAGATTCCTTAGTTTCTATGGATTCAGAATGTAGAAATCGACTGTTCAGAGTGAAGATATCTTAGTTTCTAGCGATTCAGAATGAAGAAAACGTCTGTTCAGAGTGAAGATATCTTAGTTTCTAGGGATTCAGAATGAAGAAAACGACTGTTCAGAGTGAATATATCTTAGTTTCTACGTATTCAGAACGAAGAACACGTCTGTTCAGAGTGAAGATTGCAGTGACAAAAAGTGAAGGACACAGAAATGTTCTTGGATTCAAGATCAGAGCGAAGGAACATATAGTAAATGGCCTATGAAGTTGAAGGTTTTGGTAAAGTCTCCAAATCCCATAGGGGGGACGATGACCCACCATGAAACTTTTTCATCGCCAAAACCATCCAAATCGGTACCATTCGCTTTGGTTTGATGTGCCTTGAGGTCCCATGTTAATAAAAACAAGATTTGATGACATTGTGTTTTGGTCAAAATTTCAAGCATGGTCACTGGGAGAGGTGCTTTTTGGAAGAAGAAAGGTCCAACTTTAAACGGCCATAACTTTTGAACCAGAAGAGCTAGAGAAGATATCTCAGTTTTCAGGGATTCAGAATGAAGAAAACGACTGTTCAGAGTGAATATATCTTAATTTCTAGGGATTCAGAATGAAGAAAACGACTGTTCAGAGTGAAGATATCTTAGTTTCTAGCGATTCAGAATGAAGAAAACGACTGTTCAGAGTGAAGATATCTTAGTTTCTAGGGATTCAGAATGAAGAAAACGACTGTTCAGAGTGAAGATATCTTAGTTTCTAGGGATTCAGAATGAAGAAAACGACTGTTCAGAGTGAATATATCTTAATTTCTAGGGATTCAGAATGAAGAAAACGATTGTTAAGAGTCAAGATTCCTTAGTTTCTATGGATTCAAAATGTAGATATCGACAGTTTAGAGTCAAGATTCCTTAGTTTCTATGGATTCAGAATGTAGAAATCGACTGTTCAGAGTGAAGATATCTTAGTTTCTAGCGATTCAGAATGAAGAAAACGTCTGTTCAGAGTGAAGATATCTTAGTTTCTAGGGATTCAGAATGAAGAAAACGACTGTTCAGAGTGAATATATCTTAGTTTCTACGTATTCAGAATGAAGAACACGTCTGTTCAGAGTGAAGATTGAAGTGACAAAAAGTGAAAGACACAGAAATGTTCTTGGATTCAAGATCAGAGCGAAGGAACATATAGTAAATGGCCTATGAAGTTGAAGGTTTTGGTAAAGTCTCCAAATCCCATAGGGGGGACGATAACCCACCATGAAACTTTTTCATCGCCAAAACCATCCAAATCGGTACCATTCGCTTTGGTTTGATGTGCCTTGAGGTCCCATGTTAATAAAAACAAGATTTGACGACTTTGTGTTTTGGCCAAATTTCAAGCATGGTCACTAGGAGCGATGCTTTTTGGAAGAAGAAAGGTCCAACTTTAAACGGCCATTACTTTTGAACCAGAAGAGCTAGAGAAGATATCTCAGTTTTCAGGGATTCAGAATGAAGAAAACGACTGTTCAGAGTGAATATATCTTAATTTCTAGGGATTCAGAATGAAGAAAACGACTGTTCAGAGTGAAGATATCTTAGTTTCTAGCGATTCAGAATGAAGAAAACGACTGTTCAGAGTGAAGATATCTTAGTTTCTAGGGATTCAGAATGAAGAAAACGACTGTTCAGAGTGAAGATATCTTAGTTTCTAGGGATTCAGAATGAAGAAAACGACTGTTCAGAGTGAATATATCTTAATTTCTAGGGATTCAGAATGAAGAAAACGATTGTTAAGAGTCAAGATTCCTTAGTTTCTATGGATTCAAAATGTAGATATCGACAGTTTAGAGTCAAGATTCCTTAGTTTCTATGGATTCAGAATGTAGAAATCGACTGTTCAGAGTGAAGATATCTTAGTTTCTAGCGATTCAGAATGAAGAAAACGTCTGTTCAGAGTGAAGATATCTTAGTTTCTAGGGATTCAGAATGAAGAAAACGACTGTTCAGAGTGAATATATCTTAGTTTCTACGTATTCAGAATGAAGAACACGTCTGTTCAGAGTGAAGATTGAAGTGACAAAAAGTGAAGGACACAGAAATGTTCTTGGATTCAAGATCAGAGCGAAGGAACATATAATAAATGGCCTATGAAGTTGAAGGTTTTGGTAAAGTCTCCAAATCCCATAGGGGGACGATGACCCACCATGAAACTTTTTCATCGCCAAAACCATCCAAATCGGTACCATTCGCTTTGGTTTGATGTGCCTTGAGGTCCCATGTTAATAAAAACAAGATTTGACGACTTTGTGTTTTGGCCAAATTTCAAGCATGGTCACTAGGAGCGATGCTTTTTGGAAGAAGAAAGGTCCAACTTTAAACGGCCATTACTTTTGAACCAGAAGAGCTAGAGAAGATATCTCAGTTTTCAGGGATTCAGAATGAAGAAAACGACTGCTCAGAGTGAATATATCTTAATTTCTAGGGATTCAGAATGAAGAAAACGTCTGTTCAGAGTGAAGATATCTTAGTTTCTAGGGATTCAGAATGAAGAAAACGACTGTTCAGAGTGAATATATCTTAGTTTCTACGTATTCAGAATGAAGAACACGTCTGTTCAGAGTGAAGATTGAAGTGACAAAAAGTGAAGGACACAGAAATGTTCTTGGATTCAAGATCAGAGCGAAGGAACATATAGTAAATGGCCTATGAAGTTGAAGGTTTTGGTAAAGTCTCCAAATCCCATAGGGGGGACGATGACCCACCATGAAACTTTTTCATCGCCAAAACCATCCAAATCGGTACCATTCGCTTTGGTTTGATGTGCCTTGAGGTCCCATGTTAATAAAAACAAGATTTGATGACATTGTGTTTTGGTCAAAATTTCAAGCATGGTCACTGGGAGAGGTGCTTTTTGGAAGAAGAAAGGTCCAACTTTAAACGGCCATAACTTTTGAACCAGAAGAGCTAGAGACGTAATTTTTGCACCGTTGGAAAGGTCTTTAAATTTTGGGACACAAAAATTTTCTTGGATTCAAGATCAGAGCGAAGGAACATATAGTAAATGGCCTATGAAGTTGAAGGTTTTGGTAAAGTCTCCAAATCCCATAGGGGGGACGATGACCCACCATGAAACTTTTTCATCGCCAAAACCATCCAAATCGGTACCATTCGCTGTGGTTTGATGTGCCTTGAGGTCCCATGTTAATAAAAACAAGATTTGACGACTTTGTGTTTTGGCCAAATTTCAAGCATGGTCACTAGGAGCGATGCTTTTTGGAAGAAGAAAGGTCCAACTTTAAACGGCCATTACTTTTGAACCAGAAGAGCTAGAGAAGATATCTCAGTTTTCAGGGATTCAGAATGAAGAAAACGACTGTTCAGAGTGAATATATCTTAATTTCTAGGGATTCAGAATGAAGAAAACGACTGTTCAGAGTGAAGATATCTTAGTTTCTAGCGATTCAGAATGAAGAAAACGACTGTTCAGAGTGAAGATATCTTAGTTTCTAGGGATTCAGAATGAAGAAAACGACTGTTCAGAGTGAAGATATCTTAGTTTCTAGGGATTCAGAATGAAGAAAACGACTGTTCAGAGTGAATATATCTTAATTTCTAGGGATTCAGAATGAAGAAAACGATTGTTAAGAGTCAAGATTCCTTAGTTTCTATGGATTCAAAATGTAGATATCGACAGTTTAGAGTCAAGATTCCTTAGTTTCTATGGATTCAGAATGTAGAAATCGACTGTTCAGAGTGAAGATATCTTAGTTTCTAGCGATTCAGAATGAAGAAAACGTCTGTTCAGAGTGAAGATATCTTAGTTTCTAGGGATTCAGAATGAAGAAAACGACTGTTCAGAGTGAATATATCTTAGTTTCTACGTATTCAGAATGAAGAACACGTCTGTTCAGAGTGAAGATTGAAGTGACAAAAAGTGAAGGACACAGAAATGTTCTTGGATTCAAGATCAGAGCGAAGGAACATATAGTAAATGGCCTATGAAGTTGAAGGTTTTGGTAAAGTCTCCAAATCCCATAGGGGGGACGATGACCCACCATGAAACTTTTTCATCGCCAAAACCATCCAAATCGGTACCATTCGCTTTGGTTTGATGTGCCTTGAGGTCCCATGTTAATAAAAACAAGATTTGACGACTTTGTGTTTTGGCCAAATTTCAAGCATGGTCACTAGGAGCGATGCTTTTTGGAAGAAGAAAGGTCCAACTTTAAACGGCCATTACTTTTGAACCAGAAGAGCTAGAGAAGATATCTCAGTTTTCAGGGATTCAGAATGAAGAAAACGACTGTTCAGAGTGAAGATATCTTAGTTTCTAGTGATTCAGAATGAAGAAAACGACTGTTCAGAGTGAAGATATCTTAGTTTCTAGCGATTCAGAATGAAGAAAACGACTGTTCAGAGTGAAGATATCTTAGTTTCTAGGGATTCAGAATGAAGAAAACGACTGTTCAGAGTGAAGATATCTTAGTTTCTAGGGATTCAGAATGAAGAAAACGACTGTTCAGAGTGAATATATCTTAATTTCTAGGGATTCAGAATGAAGAAAACGATTGTTAAGAGTCAAGATTCCTTAGTTTCTATGGATTCAAAATGTAGATATCGACAGTTTAGAGTCAAGATTCCTTAGTTTCTGTGGATTCAGAATGTAGAAATCGACTGTTCAGAGTGAAGATATCTTAGTTTCTAGCGATTCAGAATGAAGAAAACGTCTGTTCAGAGTGAAGATATCTTAGTTTCTAGGGATTCAGAATGAAGAAAACGACTGTTCAGAGTGAATATATCTTAGTTTCTACGTATTCAGAATGAAGAACACGTCTGTTCAGAGTGAAGATTGAAGTGACAAAAAGTGAAAGACACAGAAATGTTCTTGGATTCAAGATCAGAGCGAAGGAACATATAATAAATGGCCTATGAAGTTGAAGGTTTTGGTAAAGTCTCCAAATCCCATAGGGGGACGATGACCCACCATGAAACTTTTTCATCGCCAAAACCATCCAAATCGGTACCATTCGCTTTGGTTTGATGTGCCTTGAGGTCCCATGTTAATAAAAACAAGATTTGACGACTTTGTGTTTTGGCCAAATTTCAAGCATGGTCACTAGGAGAGGTGCTTTTTGGAAGAAGAAAGGTCCAACTTTAAACGGCCATAACTTTTGAACCAGAAGAGCTAGAGACGTAATTTTTTCACCGTTGGAAAGGAAATTAAATTTTGGGACACGAAAATTTTCTTGGATTCAAGATCAGAGCGAAGGAACATAGAGTAAATGGCCTCTGAAGTTGAAGGTTTTTGTAAAGTCTCCAAATCCCATAGGGGGGACGATGACCCACCATGAAACTTTTTTCTCGCGAAAACCATCCAAATTGATACCAATCGCTTTGGTTTGATGTGCCTTGAGGTCCCATGTTAATAAAAACAAGATTTGACGACTTTGTGTTTTGGCCAAATTTCAAGCATGGTCACTAGGAGAGGTGCTTTTTGGAAGAAGAAAGGTCCAACTTTAAACGGCCATAACTTTTGAACCAGAAGAGCTAGAGAAGATATCTCAGTTTTCAGGGATTCAGAATGAAGAAAACGACTGTTCAGAGTGAATATATCTTAGTTTCTACGTATTCAGAATGAAGAACACGTCTGTTCAGAGTGAAGATTGAAGTGACAAAAAGTGAAGGACACAGAAATGTTCTTGGATTCAAGATCAGAGCGAAGGAACATATAGTAAATGGCCTATGAAGTTGAAGGTTTTGGTAAAGTCTCCAAATCCCATAGGGGGGACGATGACCCACCATGAAACTTTTTCATCGCCAAAACCATCCAAATCGGTACCATTCGCTTTGGTTTGATGTGCCTTGAGGTCCCATGTTAATAAAAACAAGATTTGACGACTTTGTGTTTTGGCCAAATTTCAAGCATGGTCACTAGGAGCGATGCTTTTTGGAAGAAGAAAGGTCCAACTTTAAACGGCCATTACTTTTGAACCAGAAGAGCTAGAGAAGATATCTCAGTTTTCAGGGATTCAGAATGAAGAAAACGACTGTTCAGAGTGAATATATCTTAATTTCTAGGGATTCAGAATGAAGAAAACGACTGTTCAGAGTGAAGATATCTTAGTTTCTAGCGATTCAGAATGAAGAAAACGACTGTTCAGAGTGAAGATATCTTAGTTTCTAGGGATTCAGAATGAAGAAAACGACTGTTCAGAGTGAAGATATCTTAGTTTCTAGGGATTCAGAATGAAGAAAACGACTGTTCAGAGTGAATATATCTTAATTTCTAGGGATTCAGAATGAAGAAAACGATTGTTAAGAGTCAAGATTCCTTAGTTTCTATGGATTCAAAATGTAGATATCGACAGTTTAGAGTCAAGATTCCTTAGTTTCTGTGGATTCAGAATGTAGAAATCGACTGTTCAGAGTGAAGATATCTTAGTTTCTAGCGATTCAGAATGAAGAAAACGTCTGTTCAGAGTGAAGATATCTTAGTTTCTAGGGATTCAGAATGAAGAAAACGACTGTTCAGAGTGAATATATCTTAGTTTCTACGTATTCAGAATGAAGAACACGTCTGTTCAGAGTGAAGATTGAAGTGACAAAAAGTGAAGGACACAGAAATGTTCTTGGATTCAAGATCAGAGCGAAGGAACATATAGTAAATGGCCTATGAAGTTGAAGGTTTTGGTAAAGTCTCCAAATCCCATAGGGGGGACGATGACCCACCATGAAACTTTTTCATCGCCAAAACCATCCAAATCGGTACCATTCGCTTTGGTTTGATGTGCCTTGAGGTCCCATGTTAATAAAAACAAGATTTGACGACTTTGTGTTTTGGCCAAATTTCAAGCATGGTCACTAGGAGCGATGCTTTTTGGAAGAAGAAAGGTCCAACTTTAAACGGCCATTACTTTTGAACCAGAAGAGCTAGAGAAGATATCTCAGTTTTCAGGGATTCAGAATGAAGAAAACGACTGTTCAGAGTGAATATATCTTAATTTCTAGGGATTCAGAATGAAGAAAACGACTGTTCAGAGTGAAGATATCTTAGTTTCTAGCGATTCAGAATGAAGAAAACGACTGTTCAGAGTGAAGATATCTTAGTTTCTAGGGATTCAGAATGAAGAAAACGACTGTTCAGAGTGAATATATCTTAGTTTCTACGTATTCAGAATGAAGAACACGTCTGTTCAGAGTGAAGATTGAAGTGACAAAAAGTGAAGGACACAGAAATGTTCTTGGATTCAAGATCAGAGCGAAGGAACATATAGTAAATGGCCTATGAAGTTGAAGGTTTTGGTAAAGTCTCCAAATCCCATAGGGGGGACGATGACCCACCATGAAACTTTTTCATCGCCAAAACCATCCAAATCGGTACCATTCGCTTTGGTTTGATGTGCCTTGAGGTCCCATGTTAATAAAAACAAGATTTGACGACTTTGTGTTTTGGCCAAATTTCAAGCATGGTCACTAGGAGCGATGCTTTTTGGAAGAAGAAAGGTCCAACTTTAAACGGCCATTACTTTTGAACCAGAAGAGCTAGAGAAGATATCTCAGTTTTCAGGGATTCAGAATGAAGAAAACGACTGTTCAGAGTGAATATATCTTAATTTCTAGGGATTCAGAATGAAGAAAACGACTGTTCAGAGTGAAGATATCTTAGTTTCTAGCGATTCAGAATGAAGAAAACGACTGTTCAGAGTGAAGATATCTTAGTTTCTAGGGATTCAGAATGAAGAAAACGACTGTTCAGAGTGAAGATATCTTAGTTTCTAGGGATTCAGAATGAAGAAAACGACTGTTCAGAGTGAATATATCTTAATTTCTAGGGATTCAGAATGAAGAAAACGATTGTTAAGAGTCAAGATTCCTTAGTTTCTATGGATTCAAAATGTAGATATCGACAGTTTAGAGTCAAGATTCCTTAGTTTCTATGGATTCAGAATGTAGAAATCGACTGTTCAGAGTGAAGATATCTTAGTTTCTAGCGATTCAGAATGAACAAACGTCTGTTCAGAGTGAAGATATCTTAGTTTCTAGGGATTCAGAATGAAGAAAACGACTGTTCAGAGTGAATATATCTTAGTTTCTACGTATTCAGAATGAAGAACACGTCTATTCAGAGTGAAGATTGAAGTGACAAAAAGTGAAGGACACAGAAATGTTCTTGGATTCAAGATCAGAGCGAAGGAACATATAGTAAATGGCCTATGAAGTTGAAGGTTTTGGTAAAGTCTCCAAATCCCATAGGGGGGACGATGACCCACCATGAAACTTTTTCATCGCCAAAACCATCCAAATCGGTACCATTCGCTTTGGTTTGATGTGCCTTGAGGTCCCATGTTAATAAAAACAAGATTTGACGACTTTGTGTTTTGGCCAAATTTCAAGCATGGTCACTAGGAGCGATGCTTTTTGGAAGAAGAAAGGTCCAACTTTAAACGGCCATTACTTTTGAACCAGAAGAGCTAGAGAAGATATCTCAGTTTTCAGGGATTCAGAATGAAGAAAACGACTGTTCAGAGTGAATATATCTTAATTTCTAGGGATTCAGAATGAAGAAAACGACTGTTCAGAGTGAAGATATCTTAGTTTCTAGGGATTCAGAATGAAGAAAACGACTGTTCAGAGTGAATATATCTTAGTTTCTACGTATTCAGAATGAAGAACACGTCTGTTCAGAGTGAAGATTGAAGTGACAAAAAGTGAAGGACACAGAAATGTTCTTGGATTCAAGATCAGAGCGAAGGAACATATAGTAAATGGCCTATGAAGTTGAAGGTTTTGGTAAAGTCTCCAAATCCCATAGGGGGACGATGACCCACCATGAAACTTTTTCATCGCCAAAACCATCCAAATCGGTACCAATCGCTTTGGTTTGATGTCCCTTGAGGTCCCATGTTAATAAAAACAAGATTTGATGACTTTGTGTTTTGGTCAAAATTTCAAGCATGGTCACTGGGAGAGGTGCTTTTTGGAAGAAGAAAGGTCCAACTTTAAACGGCCATAACTTTTGAACCAGAAGAGCTAGAGACGTAAGTTTTGAACCGTTGGAAAGGTCTTTAAATTTTGGGACACAGAAATGTTCTTGGATTCAAGATCAGAGCGAAGGAACATATAGTAAATGGCCTATGAAGTTGAAGGTTTTGGTAAAGTCTCCAAATCCCATAGGGGGGACGATGACCCACCATGAAACTTTTTCATCGCCAAAACCATCCAAATCGGTACCATTCGCTTTGGTTTGATGTGCCTTGAGGTCCCATGTTAATAAAAACAAGATTTGACGACTTTGTGTTTTGGCCAAATTTCAAGCATGGTCACTAGGAGCGATGCTTTTTGGAAGAAGAAAGGTCCAACTTTAAACGGCCATTACTTTTGAACCAGAAGAGCTAGAGAAGATATCTCAGTTTTCAGGGATTCAGAATGAAGAAAACGACTGTTCAGAGTGAATATATCTTAATTTCTAGGGATTCAGAATGAAGAAAACGACTGTTCAGAGTGAAGATATCTTAGTTTCTAGCGATTCAGAATGAAGAAAACGACTGTTCAGAGTGAAGATATCTTAGTTTCTAGGGATTCAGAATGAAGAAAACGACTGTTCAGAGTGAAGATATCTTAGTTTCTAGGGATTCAGAATGAAGAAAACGACTGTTCAGAGTGAATATATCTTAATTTCTAGGGATTCAGAATGAAGAAAACGATTGTTAAGAGTCAAGATTCCTTAGTTTCTATGGATTCAAAATGTAGATATCGACAGTTTAGAGTCAAGATTCCTTAGTTTCTATGGATTCAGAATGTAGAAATCGACTGTTCAGAGTGAAGATATCTTAGTTTCTAGCGATTCAGAATGAAGAAAACGTCTGTTCAGAGTGAAGATATCTTAGTTTCTAGGGATTCAGAATGAAGAAAACGACTGTTCAGAGTGAATATATCTTAGTTTCTACGTATTCAGAATGAAGAACACGTCTGTTCAGAGTGAAGATTGAAGTGACAAAAAGTGAAAGACACAGAAATGTTCTTGGATTCAAGATCAGAGCGAAGGAACATATAATAAATGGCCTATGAAGTTGAAGGTTTTGGTAAAGTCTCCAAATCCCATAGGGGGACGATGACCCACCATGAAACTTTTTCATCGCCAAAACCATCCAAATCGGTACCATTCGCTTTGGTTTGATGTGCCTTGAGGTCCCATGTTAATAAAAACAAGATTTGACGACTTTGTGTTTTGGCCAAATTTCAAGCATGGTCACTAGGAGAGGTGCTTTTTGGAAGAAGAAAGGTCCAACTTTAAACGGCCATTACTTTTGAACCAGAAGAGCTAGAGAAGATATCTCAGTTTTCAGGGATTCAGAATGAAGAAAACGACTGCTCAGAGTGAATATATCTTAATTTCTAGGGATTCAGAATGAAGAAAACGTCTGTTCAGAGTGAAGATATCTTAGTTTCTAGGGATTCAGAATGAAGAAAACGACTGTTCAGAGTGAATATATCTTAGTTTCTACGTATTCAGAATGAAGAACACGTCTGTTCAGAGTGAAGATTGAAGTGACAAAAAGTGAAGGACACAGAAATGTTCTTGGATTCAAGATCAGAGCGAAGGAACATATAGTAAATGGCCTATGAAGTTGAAGGTTTTGGTAAAGTCTCCAAATCCCATAGGGGAGACGATGACCCACCATGAAACTTTTTCATCGCCAAAACCATCCAAATCGGTACCATTCGCTTTGGTTTGATGTGCCTTGAGGTCCCATGTTAATAAAAACAAGATTTGATGACATTGTGTTTTGGTCAAAATTTCAAGCATGGTCACTGGGAGAGGTGCTTTTTGGAAGAAGAAAGGTCCAACTTTAAACCGCCATAACTTTTGAACCAGAAGAGCTAGAGACGTAATTTTTGCACCGTTGGAAAGGTCTTTAAATTTTGGGACACAAAAATTTTCTTGGATTCAAGATCAGAGCGAAGGAACATATAGTAAATGGCCTATGAAGTTGAAGGTTTTGGTAAAGTCTCCAAATCCCATAGGGGGGACGATGACCCACCATGAAACTTTTTCATCGCCAAAACCATCCAAATCGGTACCATTCGCTTTGGTTTGATGTGCCTTGAGGTCCCATGTTAATAAAAACAAGATTTGACGACTTTGTGTTTTGGCCAAATTTCAAGCATGGTCACTAGGAGCGATGCTTTTTGGAAGAAGAAAGGTCCAACTTTAAACGGCCATTACTTTTGAACCAGAAGAGCTAGAGAAGATATCTCAGTTTTCAGGGATTCAGAATGAAGAAAACGACTGTTCAGAGTGAATATATCTTAATTTCTAGGGATTCAGAATGAAGAAAACGACTGTTCAGAGTGAAGATATCTTAGTTTCTAGCGATTCAGAATGAAGAAAACGACTGTTCAGAGTGAAGATATCTTAGTTTCTAGGGATTCAGAATGAAGAAAACGACTGTTCAGAGTGAAGATATCTTAGTTTCTAGGGATTCAGAATGAAGAAAACGACTGTTCAGAGTGAATATATCTTAATTTCTAGGGATTCAGAATGAAGAAAACGATTGTTAAGAGTCAAGATTCCTTAGTTTCTATGGATTCAAAATGTAGATATCGACAGTTTAGAGTCAAGATTCCTTAGTTTCTATGGATTCAGAATGTAGAAATCGACTGTTCAGAGTGAAGATATCTTAGTTTCTACGGATTCAGAATGAAGAAAACGACTGTTCAGAGTGAATATATCTTAGTTTCTATGGATTCAGAATGAAGAAAACGACTGTTCAGAGTGAATATATCTTAGTTTCTACGTATTCAGAATGAAGAAAACGACTGTTCAGAGTAAAGATATCTTAGTTTCTACGGATTCAGAATGAAGAAAACGACTGTTCAGAGTGAAGATATCTTAGTTTCTACGTATTCAGAATGAAGAAAACGACTGTTCAGAGTGAAGATATCTTAGTTTCTACGGATTCAGAATGAAGAAAACGACTGTTCAGAGTGAAGATATCTTAGTTTCTAGGGATTCAGAATGAAGAAAACGACTGTTCAGAGTGAATATATCTTAGTTTCTACGTATTCAGAATGAAGAACACGTCTGTTCAGAGTGAAGATTGAAGTGACAAAAAGTGAAGGACACAGAAATGTTCTTGGATTCAAGATCAGAGCGAAGGAACATATAGTAAATGGCCTATGAAGTTGAAGGTTTTGGTAAAGTCTCCAAATCCCATAGGGGGGACGATGACCCACCATGAAACTTTTTCATCGCCAAAACCATCCAAATCGGTATCATTCGCTTTGGTTTGATGTGCCTTGAGGTCCCATGTTAATAAAGCAAGATTTGACGACTTTGTGTTTTGGCCAAATTTCAAGCATGGTCACTAGGAGCGATGCTTTTTGGAAGAAGAAAGGTCCAACTTTAAACGGCCATTACTTTTGAACCAGAAGAGCTAGAGAAGATATCTCAGTTTTCAGGGATTCAGAATGAAGAAAACGACTGTTCAGAGTGAATATATCTTAATTTCTAGGGATTCAGAATGAAGAAAACGACTGTTCAGAGTGAAGATATCTTAGTTTCTAGCGATTCAGAATGAAGAAAACGACTGTTCAGAGTGAAGATATCTTAGTTTCTAGGGATTCAGAATGAAGAAAACGACTGTTCAGAGTGAAGATATCTTAGTTTCTAGGGATTCAGAATGAAGAAAACGACTGTTCAGAGTGAATATATCTTAATTTCTAGGGATTCAGAATGAGAAAACGATTGTTAAGAGTCAAGATTCCTTAGTTTCTATGGATTCAAAATGTAGATATCGACAGTTTAGAGTCAAGATTCCTTAGTTTCTATGGATTCAGAATGTAGAAATCGACTGTTCAGAGTGAAGATATCTTAGTTTCTAGCGATTCAGAATGAACAAAACGTCTGTTCAGAGTGAAGATATCTTAGTTTCTAGGGATTCAGAATGAAGAAAACGACTGTTCAGAGTGAATATATCTTAGTTTCTACGTATTCAGAATGAAGAACACGTCTGTTCAGAGTGAAGATTGAAGTGACAAAAAGTGAAGGACACAGAAATGTTCTTGGATTCAAGATCAGAGCGAAGGAACATATAGTAAATGGCCTATGAAGTTGAAGGTTTTGGTAAAGTCTCCAAATCCCATAGGGGGACGATGACCCACCATGAAACTTTTTCATCGCCAAAACCATCCAAATCGGTACCATTCGCTTTGGTTTGATGTGCCTTGAGGTCCCATGTTAATAAAAACAAGATTTGACGACTTTGTGTTTTGGCCAAATTTCAAGCATGGTCACTAGGAGAGGTGCTTTTTGGAAGAAGAAAGGTCCAACTTTAAACGGCCATTACTTTTGAACCAGAAGAGCTAGAGAAGATATCTCAGTTTTCAGGGATTCAGAATGAAGAAAACGACTGCTCAGAGTGAATATATCTTAATTTCTAGGGATTTAGAATGAAGAAAACGTCTGTTCAGAGTGAAGATATCTTAGTTTCTAGGGATTCAGAATGAAGAAAACGACTGTTCAGAGTGAATATATCTTAGTTTCTACGTATTCAGAATGAAGAACACGTCTGTTCAGAGTGAAGATTGAAGTGACAAAAAGTGAAGGACACAGAAATGTTCTTGGATTCAAGATCAGAGCGAAGGAACATATAGTAAATGGCCTATGAAGTTGAAGGTTTTGGTAAAGTCTCCAAATCCCATAGGGGGGACGATGACCCACCATGAAACTTTTTCATCGCCAAAACCATCCAAATCGGTACCATTCGCTTTGGTTTGATGTGCCTTGAGGTCCCATGTTAATAAAAACAAGATTTGACGACTTTGTGTTTTGGCCAAATTTCAAGCATGGTCACTAGGAGCGATGCTTTTTGGAAGAAGAAAGGTCCAACTTTAAACGGCCATTACTTTTGAACCAGAAGAGCTAGAGAAGATATCTCAGTTTTCAGGGATTCAGAATGAAGAAAACGACTGTTCAGAGTGAATATATCTTAATTTCTAGGGATTCAGAATGAAGAAAACGACTGTTCAGAGTGAAGATATCTTAGTTTCTAGCGATTCAGAATGAAGAAAACGACTGTTCAGAGTGAAGATATCTTAGTTTCTAGGGATTCAGAATGAAGAAAACGACTGTTCAGAGTGAAGATATCTTAGTTGCTAGGGATTCAGAATGAAGAAAACGACTGTTCAGAGTGAATATATCTTAATTTCTAGGGATTCAGAATGAAGAAAACAATTGTTAAGAGTCAAGATTCCTTAGTTTCTATGGATTCAAAATGTAGATATCGACAGTTTAGAGTCAAGATTCCTTAGTTTCTATGGATTCAGAATGTAGAAATCGACTGTTCAGAGTGAAGATATCTTAGTTTCTAGCGATTCAGAATGAAGAAAACGACTGTTAAGTGTGAAGATATCTTAGTTGCTAGGGATTCAGAATGAAGAAAACGACTGTTCAGAGTGAATATATCTTAGTTTCTACGTATTCAGAATGAAGAAAACAATTGTTAAGAGTCAAGATTCCTTAGTTTCTATGGATTCAAAATGTAGATATCGACAGTTTAGAGTCAAGATTCCTTAGTTTCTATGGATTCAGAATGTAGAAATCGACTGTTCAGAGTGAAGATATCTTAATTTCTAGGGATTCAGAATGAAGAAAACGACTGTTCAGAGTGAAGATATCTTAGTTTCTAGCGATTCAGAATGAAGAATACGACTGTTCGGAGTGAAGATATCTAAGTTTCTACGAATTCAGAATGAAGAAAACGACTGTTCAGAGTGAAGATATCTTAGTTTCTACGGATTCAGAATGAAGAAAACGACTGTTCGGAGTGAAGATATCTTAGTTTCTACGGATCAGAATGAAGAAAAGGACTGTTCAGGGTGAAGATATCATGGTTTCTACGGATTCAAAATGAAGAAAACGACTGTTCAGAGTGATGATATCTTAGTTTCTACGGATTCAGAATGAAGAAAACGACTGTTCAGAGTGAAGATATCTAAGTTTGTACGGATTCAAAACGAAGAAAACGACTGTTCAGAGTGAAGATATCATAGTTTCTACGTATTCAGAATGAAGAAAATGACTGTTCAGAGTGAAGATATCGTAGTTTCTACGGATTCAAAATGAAGAAAACGACTGTTCAGAGTGAAGATATCTTAGTTTCTACGGATCAGAATGAAGAAAACGACTGTTCGGAGTGAAGATATCTAAGTTTCTACGAATTCAGAATGAAGAAAACGACTGTTCAGAGTGAAGATATCGTAGTTTCTACGGATTCAAAATGAAGAAAACGACTGTTCAGAGTGAAGATATCTTAGTTTCTACGTATTCAGAATGAAGAAAACGACTGTTCAGAGTGAAGATATCTTAGTTTCTACGGATTCAGAATGAAGAAAACGACTGTTCGGAGTGAAGATATCTAAGTTTCTACGAATTCAGAATGAAGAAAACGACTGTTCAGAGTGAAGATATCTTAGTTTCTACGGATTCAGAATGAAGAAAAGGACTGTTCAGAGTGAAGATATCTTAATTTCTACGGATTCAGAATAAAGAAAACGACTGTTCAGAGTGAAGATAGCTTAGTTTCTACGGATTCAGAATGAATGAAACGACTGTTCAGAGTGAAGATATCGTAATTTCTACGTATTCAGAATGAAGAAAACGACTGTTCGGAGTGAAGATATCTAAGTTTCTACGAATTCAGAATGAAGAAAACGACTGTTCAGAGTGAAGATATCTTGGTTTCTACAGATTCAGAATGAAGAAAACGACTGTTCGGAGTGAAGATATCTTAGTTTCTACGGATTCAGAATGAAGAAAAGGACTGTTCAGGGTGAAGATATCATGGTTTCTACGGATTCAAAATGACGAAAACGACTGTTCAGAGCGATGATATCTTAGTTTCTACGGATTCAGAATGAAGAAAACGACTGTTCAGAGTGAAGATATCTAAGTTTGTACGGATTCAAAACGAAGAAAACGACTGTTGAGAGTGAAGATATCATAGTTTCTACGGATTCAAAATGAAGAAAACGACTGTTCAGAGTGAAGATATCTTAGTTTCTACGGATTCAGAATGAAGAAAACGACTGTTCAGAGTGAAGATATCTTAGTTTCTACGGATTCAAAATGAACAAAACGACTGTTCAGAGTGAAGATATCATAGTTTCTACGGATTCAGAATGAAGAAAACGACTGTTCAGAGTGAAGATATCATAGTTTCTACGGATTCAAAATGAAGAAAACGACTGTTCAGAGTGAAGATATCTAAGTTTCTACGGATTCAAATTGAAGAAAACGACTGTTCAGAGTGACGATATCTTAGTGTCTAGCGATGCAAAATGAAGAAAACGACTGTTCAGAGTGAAGATATCATAGTTTCTACGGCTTCAAAATGAAGAAAACGACTGTTCAGAGTGAAGATATCTAAGTTTGTACGGATTCAAAACGAAGAAAACGACTGTTCAGAGTGATGATATCATAGTTTCTTCGGCTTCAAAATGAAGAAAACGACTGTTCAGAGTGAAGATATCTAAAATTGTACGGATTCAAAACGAAGAAAACGACTGTTCAGAGTGAAGATATCATAGTTTCTACGGATTCAAAATGAAGAAAACGACTGTTCAGAGTGAAGATATCTAAGTTTCTACGGATTCAAAATGAAGAAAACGACTGTTCAGAGTGAAGATATCATAGTTTCTACGGATTCAGAATGAAGAAAACGACTGTTCAGAGTGAAGATATCATAGTTTCTACGGATTCAAAATGAAGAAAACGACTGTTCAGAGTGACGATATCTAAGTGTCTAGCGATGCAAAATGAAGAAAACAACTGTTCAGAGTGAAGATATCATAGTTTCTATGGATTCAGAATGAAGAATATGACTGTTCAGAGTGAAGATACTTTAGTTTGTACGGATTCAGAATGAAGAATACGACTATTCAGAGTGAAGATATCTTAGTTTCTAGGGATTCAGAATGAAGAAAACGACTATTCAGAGTGAAGATATCTTAGTTTCTACGGATTCAGAATGAAGAAAACGACTGTTCAGAGTGAAGATATCTTAGTTTCTACGGATTCAGAATGAAGAAAACGACTGTTCAGAGTGAAGATATCTTAGTTTCTACGGATTCAAAATGAACAAAACGACTGTTCAGAGTGAAGATATCATAGTTTCTACGGATTCAGAATGAAGAAAACGACTGTTCAGAGTGAAGATATCATAGTTTCTACGGATTCAAAATGAAGAAAACGACTGTTCAGAGTGAAGATATCTAAGATTCTACGGATTCAAATTGAAGAAAACGACTGTTCAGAGTGACGATATCTTAGTGTCTAGCGATGCAAAATGAAGAAAACGACTGTTCAGAGTGAAGATATCATAGTTTCTACGGCTTCAAAATGAAGAAAACGACTGTTCAGAGTGAAGATATCTAAGTTTGTACGGATTCAAAACGAAGAAAACGACTGTTCAGAGTGATGATATCATAGTTTCTTCGGCTTCAAAATGAAGAAAACGACTGTTCAGAGTGAAGATATCTAAGTTTCTACGGATTCAAAATGAAGAAAACGACTGTTCAGAGTGACGATATCTAAGTGTCTAGCGATGCAAAATGAAGAAAACGACTGTTCAGAGTGAAGATATCTAAGTTTGTACGGATTCAAAACGAAGAAAACGACTGTTCAGAGTGATGATATCATAGTTTCTTCGGCTTCAAAATGAAGAAAACGACTGTTCAGAGTGAAGATATCATAGTTTCTACGGATTCAAAATGAAGAAAACGACTGTTCAGAGTGACGATATCTAAGTGTCTAGCGATGCAAAATGAAGAAAACGACTGTTCAGAGTGAAGATATCATAGTTTCTACGGATTCAGAATGAAGAAAACGACTGTTCAGAGTGAAGATATCATAGTTTCTACGGATTCAAAATGAAGAAAACGACTGTTCAGAGTGAAGATATCTTAGTTTCTACGGATTCAGAATGAAGAAAACGACTGTTCAGAGTTAATATATCTTAGTTTCTACGGATTCAGAATAAAGAAAACGACTGTTCAGAGTGACGATATCTTAGTTTCTAACGATTCAGAATGAAGAAAATGACTGTTCAGAGTGAAAAAATCTTAATTTCTAGCGATTCAGAATGAAGAAAACGACTGTTCAAAGTGACGATATCTTAGTTTCTAGCGATTCAGAATAAAGAAAACGACTGTTCAGAGTGAAGATATCTTAGTTTCTACGGCTTCAGAATGAAGAAAATGACTGTTCAAAGTGAAAAAATCTTAATTTCTAGCGAATAAGAACGAAGAAAACGACTGTTCAAAGTGACGATATCTTAGTTTCTAGCGATTCAGAATGAAGAATACGACTGTTCAGAGTGAAGATATCTTAGTTTCTAGCAATTCAAAATGAAGAATACGACTGTTCAGAGTGAAGATATCTTAATTTCTACGAATTCAGAATGAAGAAAACGACTGTTCAGAGTGAAGATATCTTAGTTTCTACGGATTCAGAATGAAGAAAATGACTGTTCAGAGTGAAGATATCTTAGTTTCTACGGATTCAGAATGAAAAAAACGACTGTTCAGAGTGAAGATATCATAGTTTCTACGGATTCAGAATGAAGAAAACGACTGTTCAGAGTGAGGATATCTTAGTTTCTACGGATTCAGAATAAAGAAAACGACTGTTCATAGTGAAGATGTCATAGTTTCTACGGATTCAAAATGGAGAAAACGACTGTTCAAAGTGAAAAAATCTTAATTTTTAGCGATTCAGAATGAAGAAAACGACTGTTCAGAGTGAAGATATCTAAGTTTGTACGGATTCAAAATAAAGAAAACGACTGTTTAGAGTGAAGATATCATAGTTTCTAGCAATTCAAAATGAAGAAAACGACTGTTCAGAGTTAAGATATCTTAATTTCTACGAATTCAGAATGAAGAAAACGACTGTTCAGAGTGAAGATATCTTAGTTTTCACGGATTCAAAATGAAGAAAACGACTGTTCAGAGTGACGATATCTTAGTTTCTACGGATTCAGAATGAAGAAAATGACTGTTCAGAGTGAAGATATCTTAGTTTCTACGGATTCAGAATGAAGAAAATGACTGTTCAGAGTGAAGATATCTTTGTTTGTACGGATTCAAAATAAAGAAAACGACTGTTCAGAGTGAAGATATCATAGTTTCTACGGATTCAAAATGAAGAAAACAACTGTTCAGAGTGACGATATGTTAGTTCTACGGATTCAGAATGAAGAAAACGACTGTTCAGAGTGGAGGTATCATAGTTTCTACGGAGTCAGAATGAAGAAAACGACTGTTCAGAGTGAAGATATCTTAGTTTCTACGGATTCAGAATGAAGAAAACGACTGTTCAGAGTGAAGATATCTTAGTTTTACGGTTTCAGAATAAAGAAAACGACTGTTAAGTGTGAAGATATCTTAGTTTCTATGGATTAAGAATAAAGAATACGACTGTTCAGAGTGAAAAAATCTTAGTTTCTACAGATTCAGAATGAAGAAAACGACTGTTCAGAGTGAAGATATCTTAGTTCTACGGATTCAGAATGAAGAAAACGACTGTTCAGAGAAAAGATATCTTAGTTTTACGGATTCAAAATGAAGAAAACGACTGTTTAGAGTGAAGATATCTTAGTTTCTAGCAATTCAGAATGAAGAAAACGACTGTTCAGAGTAAAGATATCTTAGTTTCTAGCGATTCAGAATAAAGAAAACGACTGTTCAGAGTGAAGATATCATAGTTTCTAGCGATTCAGAATAAAGAAAACGACTGTTCAGAGTGAAGATATCTTAGTTTCTAACGATTCAAAATGAAGAAAACGACTGTTCAGAGTGTAAAAATCTTAATTTCTAGCGATTCAGAATGAAGAAAACGACTGTTCAGAGTGAAGATATCATAGTTTCTAGCGATTCAGAATAAAGAAAACGACTGTTCAGAGTGAAGATATCTTAGTTTCTAGCGATTCAAAATGAAGAAAACGACTGTTCAGAGTGAAAAAATCTTAATTTCTAGCGATTCAGAATGAAGAAAACGACTGTTCAGAGTGAAGATATCTTAGTTTCTACGGATTCAGAATGAAGAAAATGACTGTACAGAGTGAAGATATCTTCACTTCTAGCGATTCAGAATGAAGAAAACAACTGTTCAGAGTGAAGATATCTTAGTTTCTACGGATTCAGAATGAAGAAAACGACTGTTCAGAGTGAAGATATCTTAGTTTCTATGGATTCAGAATGAAGAAAACGACTGTTCAGAGTGAAAATTTCTTAAAATCTAGCGAATGAGAATGAAGAAAACGATTGTTAAGAGTGAAGATATCTTAGTTTCTAGGGATTCAGAATGAAGAAAACGACTGTTCAGAGTGAAGATATCTTAGTTTCTACGGATTCAGAATGAAGAAAACGACTGTTCAGAGTGAAGATATCATAGTTTCTACGTATTCAAAATGAAGAAAACGACTGTTCAGAGTGAAGATATCTTAATTTCTACGAATTCAGAATGAAGAAAACGACTGTTCAGAGTGAAGATATCTTAGTTTCTACGGATTCAGAATAAAGAAAACGACTGTTCAGAGTGAAGATGTCATAGTTTCTACGGATTCAAAATGGAGAAAACGACTGTTCAAAGTGAAAAAATCTTAATTTTAGCGATTCAGAATGAAGAAAACGACTGTCAGAGTGAAGATATCTAAGTTTGTACGGATTCAAAATAAAGAAAACGACTGTTTAGAGTGAAGATATCATAGTTTCTACGGATTCAAAATGAAGAAAACGACTGTTCAGAGTGACGATATCTTAGTTTCTACGGATTCAGAATGAAGAAAATGACTGTTCAGAGTGAAGATATCTTAGTTTCTACGGATTCAGAATGAAGAAAATGACTGTTCAGAGTGAAGATATCTTGGTTTGTACGGATTCAAAATAAAGAAAACGACTGTTCAGAGTGAAGATATCATAGTTTCTACGGATTCAAAATGAAGAAAACAACTGTTTCAGAGTGACGATATGTTAGTTTCTACGGATTCAGAATGAAGAAAACGACTGTTCAGAGTGAAGGTATCATAGTTTCTACGGATTCAAAATGAAGAAAACGACTGTTCAGAGTGACGATATCTTAGTTTCTACGGATTCAGAATAAAGAAAACGACTGTTCAGAGTGAAGATATCTTAGTTTCTATGGATTAAGAATGAAGAATACGACTGTTCAGAGTGAAAAAAATCTTAGTTTCTACAGATTCAGAATGAAGAATCCAACTGGTCAGTGTGAAGATATTTTAGTTTCTACGGAGTCAGAATGAAGAAAACGACTCTTCAGAGTGAAGATATTTTAGTTTCTACACATTCAGAATGAAGAAAACGACTGTTAAGAGTGAAGATATCTTAGTTTTACGGTTTCAGAATAAAGAAAACGACTGTTAAGTGTGAAGATATCTTAGTTTCTAGCAATTCAGAATGAAGAAAAACGACTGTTCAGAGTGAAGATATCTTAGTTTCTACGGATTCAGAATGAAGAAAACGACTGTTCAGAGTGAAGATATCTTAGTTTCTAGCAATTCAGAATGAAGAAAACGACTGTTCAGAGTGAAGATATCTTAGTTTCTACGGATTCAGAATAAAGAAAACGACTGTTCAGAGTGAAGATATCTAGTTTCTATGGATTAAGAATGAAGAATACGACTGTTCAGAGTGAAAAAATCTTAGTTTCTACAGATTCAGAATGAAGAATCCAACTGGTCAGTGTGAAGATATTTAGTTTCTACGGAGTCAGAATGAAGAAAACGACTCTTCAGAGTGAAGATATTTTAGTTTCTACACATTCAGAATGAAGAAAACGACTGTTAAGAGTGAAGATATCTTAGTTTTACGGTTTCAGAATAAAGAAAACGACTGTTAAGTGTGAAGATATCTTAGTTTCTAGCAATTCAGAATGAAGAAAAACAACTGTTTCAGAGTGACGATATCTTAGTTTCTAGCGATTCAGAATAAAGAAAACGACTGTTCAGAGTGAAGATATCATAGTTTCTAGCAATTCAGAATGAAGAAAACGACTGTTCAGAGTAAAGATATCTTAGTTTCTACGGATTCAAAATGAAGAAAACGACTGTTTAGAGTGAAGATATCTTAGTTTCTAGCAATTCAGAATGAAGAAAACGACTGTTCAGAGTAAAGATATCTTAGTTTCTACGGATTCAAAATGAAGAAAACGACTGTTCAGAGTGACGATATCTAGTTTCTAGCGATTCAGAATAAAGAAAACGACTGTTCAGAGTGAAAAAATCTTAATTTCTAGCGATTCAGAATAAAGAAAACGACTGTTCAGAGTGAAGATATCTTAGTTTCTAGCGATTCAAAATGAAGAAAACGACTGTTCAGAGTGAAAAAATCTTAATTTCTAGCGATTCAGAATGAAGAAAACGACTGTTCAGAGTGAAGATATCTAAGTTTCTACGGATTCAGAATGAAGAAAATGACTGTTCAGAGTGAAGATATCTTCACTTCTAGCGATTCAGAATGAAGAAAACGACTGTTCAGAGTGAAGATATCTAAGTTTCTACGGATTCAGAATGAAGAAAACGACTGTTCAGAGTGAAGATATCATAGTTTCTACGTATTCAAAATGAAGAAAACGACTGTTCAGAGTGAAGATATCTTGGTTTCTATGGATTCAGAATGAAGAAAATGACTGTTCAGAGTGAAAAAATCTTAATTTCTAGCGATTCAGAATGAAGAAAAACAACTGTTCAAAGTGACGATATCTTAGTTTCTAGCGATTCAGAATGAAGAAAACGACTGTTCAGAGTGAAGATATCTTAGTTTCTACGGCTTCAGAATGAATAAAATGACTGTTCAGAGTGAAGATATCTAAGTTTCTACGGATTCAGAATGAAGAAAAGACTGTTCAGAGTGAAGATATCTAAGTTTCTACGTATTCAAAATGAAGAAAACGACTGTTCAGAGTGAAGATATCTTAGTTTCTACGGATTCAGAATGAAGAAAACGACTGTTCAGAGTGAAAAAAATCTTAATTTCTAGCGATTCAGAATGAAGAAAACGACTGTTCAGAGTGACGATATCTTAGTTTCTATGGATTCAGAATGAAGAAAATGACTGTTCAGAGTGAAAAAATCTTAATTTCTAGCGATTCAGATGAAGAAAACGACTGTTCAAAGTGACGATATCTTAGTTTCTAGCGATTCAGAATGAAGAAAACGACTGTTCAGAGTGAAGATATCTTAGTTTCTACGGCTCAGATAATGAAGAAAACGACGTTCAAGTGACGATTTCTTAGTTTCTACGGATTCCAAAATGAGAAAACGACTGTTCAGAGTGAAGATCTTTGTTTCTTAGGAATCAGAATGAAGAAAACGACTGTTCAGAGTGACGATATCTCAGTTTCTAGCGATTCAGAATAAAGAAAACGACTGTTCAGATCGAAGATATCTTAGTTTCTACGGATTCAAAATGAAGAAACGACTGTTCAGAGTGAAAAAATCTTAATTTCTAGCGATTCAGAATGAAAAAACGACGTTCAGAGTGAAAAAATCTTAATTTCTAGCGATTCAGAATGAAGAAAACGACTGTTCAGAGTGAAGATATCTTAGTTTCTACGGATAGAAAATGAAGAAAACGACTGTTCAGAGTGAAGATTTCTTGGTTGCTACGTATTCAGAATGAAAAAACGACTGTTCAGAGTGAAGATATCTTAGTTTCTAGGATTCAGAATGAAGAAAACGACTGTTCAGAGTGAAGATATCTTAATTTCTACGAATTCAGAATGAAGAAAACGACTGTTCAGAGTGAAGATATCTTAGTTTCTAGCAATTCAAAATGAAGAAAACGACTGTTCAGAGTGAAGATATCTTAGTTTCTACGAATTTAGAATGAAGAAAACGACTGTTCAGAGTGAAGATATCTTAGTTTCTACGGATTCAGAATGAAGAAAATGACTGTTCAGAGTGAAGATTTCTTGGTTGCTACGTATTCAGAATGAAGAAAACGACTGTTCAGAGTGAAGATATCTTAGTTTCTACGGATTCAGAATGAAGAAAACGACTGTTCAGAGTGAAGATATCTAAGTTTCTACGGATTCAGAATGAAGAAAACGACTGTTCAGAGTGAAGATATCTAAGTTTCTACGTATTCAAAATGAAGAAAACGACTGTTCAGAGTGAAGATATCTTAGTTTCTACGATTCAGAATGAAGAAAACGACTGTTCAGAGTGAAAAAAATCTTAATTTCTAGCGATTCAGAATGAAGAAAACGACTGTTCAGAGTGACGATATCTTAGTTTCTATGGATTCAGAATGAAGAAAATGACTGTTCAGAGTGAAAAAATCTTAATTTCTAGCGATTCAGAATGAAGAAAACGACTGTTCAAAGTGACGATATTTAGTTTCTAGCGATTCAGAATGAAGAAAACGATGTTCAGAGTGAAGATATCTTAGTTTCTACGGCTTCAGAATGAAGAAAACGACTGTTCCAAGTGACGATTTCTTAGTTTCTACGGATTCAAAATGAAGAAAACGACTGTTCAGAGTGAAGATATCTTTGTTTCTTAGGAATCAGAAGAAGAAAACGACTGTTCAGAGTGACGATATCTCAGTTTCTAGCGATTCAGAATAAAGAAAACGACTGTTCAGATCGAAGATATCTTAGTTTCTACGGATTCAAAATGAAGAAAACGAACTGTTCAGTGAAAAAATCTTAATTTCTAGCGATTCAGAATGAAGAAAACGACTGTTCAGAGTGAAAAAATCTTAATTTCTAGCGATTCAGAATGAAGAAAACGACTGTTCAGAGTGAAGATATCTTAGTTTCTACGGATAGAAATGAAGAAAACGACTGTTCAGAGTGAAGATTTCTTGGTTGCTACGTATTCAGAATGAAGAAAACGACTGTTCAGAGTGAAGATATCTTAGTTTCTACGGATTCAGAATGAAGAAAACGACTGTTCAGAGTGAAGATATCTTAATTTCTACGAATTCAGAATGAAGAAAACGACTGTTCAGAGTGAAGATATCTTAGTTTCTACGGATTCAGAATAAAGAAAACGACTGTCAGAGTGAATATGTCATAGTTTCTACGGATTCAAAATGGAGAAAACGACTGTTCAAAGTGAAAAAATCTTAATTTTTAGCGATTCAGAATGAAGAAAACGACTGTTCAGAGTGAAGATATCTAAGTTTGTACGGATTCAAAATAAAGAAAACGACTGTTTAGAGTGAAGATATCATAGTTTCTACGATTCAAAATGAAGAAAACGACTGTTCAGAGTGACGATATCTTAGTTTCTACGGATTCAGAATGAAGAAAATGACTGTTCAGAGTGAAGATATCTTGGTTTCTACGGATTCAGATGAAGAAAAGGACTGTTCAGAGTGAAGATATCTTGGTTTGTACGGATTCAAAATAAAGAAAACGACTGTTCAGAGTGAAGATATCATAGTTTCTACGGATTCAAAATGAAGAAAACACTGTTTTTCAGAGTGACGATATGTTAGTTTCTACGGATTCAGAATGAAAAACGACTGTTCAGAGTGAAGGTATCATAGTTTCTACGGATTCAAAATGAAGAAAACGACTGTTCAGAGTGACGATATCTTAGTTTCTACGGATTCAGAATGAAGAAAACGACTCTCAGAGTGAAGATATCTTAGTTTCTACGGATTCAGAATAAAGAAAACGACTGTTTCAGAGTGAGATATCTTAGTTTCTATGGATAAGAATGAAGAAAATCGACTGTTCAGAGTGAAAAAATCTTAGTTTCTACAGATTCAGAATGAAGAATCCAACTGGTCAGTGTGAAGATATTTTAGTTTCTACGGAGTCAGAATGAAGAAAACGACTCTTCAGAGTGAAGATATTTAGTTTTCTACACTTCAGAATGAAGAAAACGACTGTTAAGAGTGAAGATATCTTAGTTTTACGGTTTCAGAATAAAGAAAACGACTGTTAAGTGTGAAGATATCTTAGTTTCTAGCAATTCAGAATGAAGAAAACGACTGTTCAGAGTGAAGATATCTTAGTTTCTACGGATTCAGAATGAAGAAAACGACTGTTCAGAGTGAAGATATCTTAGTTTCTAGCAATTCAGAATGAAGAAACGACTGTTCAGAGTAAAGATTCTTAGTTTCTACGGATTCAAAATGAGAAAACGACTGTTCAGTGACGATATCTTAGTTTTCTAGCGATTCAGAATAAAGAAAACGACTGTTCAGAGTGAAGATATCATAGTTTCTAGCAATTCAGAATGAAGAAAACGACTGTTCAGAGTAAAGATATCTTAGTTTCTACGGATTCAAAATGAAGAAAACGACTGTTTAGAGTGAAGATATCTTAGTTTCTAGCAATTCAGAATGAAGAAACGACTGTTCAGAGTAAAGATATCTTAGTTTCTACGGATTCAAAATGAAGAAAACGACTGTTCAGAGTGACGATATCTTAGTTTCTAGCGATTCAGAATAAAGAAAACGACTGTTCAGAGTGAAGATATCTTAGTTTCTAGCGATTCAGAATAAAGAAACGACTGTTCAGAGTGAAGATATCTTAGTTTCTAGCGATTCAAAGAAGAAAAACGACTGTTCAGAGTGAAAAACTCTTATTTCTAGCGATTCAGAATGAAGAAAACGACTGTTCAGAGTGAAGATATCTTAGTTTCTACGGATTCAGAATGAAGAAAATACTGTTCAGAGTGAAGATATCTTCACTTCTAGCGATTCAGAATGAAGAAAACGACTGTTCAGAGTGAAGATATCTAAGTTTCTACGGATTCAGAATGAAGAAAACGACTGTTCAGAGTGAAGATATCATAGTTTCTACGTATTCAAAATGAAGAAAACGACTGTTCAGAGTGAAGATATCTTAGTTTCTATGGATTCAGAATGAAGAAAACGACTGTTCAGAGTGAAAATATCTTAGTTTCTAGCGATTCAGAATGAAGAAAACAACTGTTCAGAGTGAAGATATCTTAGTTTCTAGCGATTCAGAATGAAGAAAACGACTGTTCATAGTGAAGATATCTTAGTTTCTACGGCTTCAGAATGAATAAAATGACTGTTCTAAGTGAAAAAATCTTAATTTGTAGCGAAAAGAATGAAGAACGACTGTTCAAGTGACGATATCTTAGTTTCTAGCGATTCAGAATGAAGAATACGACTGTTCAGAGTGAAGATATCTTAGTTTCTAGCAATTCAAATGAAGAAAACGACTGTTCAGAGTGAAGATATCTTAGTTTTCTACGAATTTAGAATGAAGAAACGACTGTTCAGAGTGAAGATATCTTAGTTTCTACGGATTCAGAATAAAGAAATGACTGTTCAGAGTGAAGATTTCTTGGTTTCTACGTATTCAGAATGAAGAAAACGACTGTTCAGAGTGAAGATATCTTAGTTTCTACGGATTCAGAATGAAGAAAACGACTGTTCAGAGTGAAGATATCTAAGTTTCTACGGATTCAGAATGAAGAAAACGACTGTTCAGAGTGAAGATATCATAGTTTCTACGTATTCAAATGAAGAAAACGATGTTCAGAGTGAAGATATCTTAGTTTCTACGGATTCAGAATGAAGAAAACGACTGTTCAGAGTGAAAAAAAATCTTATTTCTAGCGATTCAGAATGAAGAAAACGACTGTTCAGAGTGACGATATCTTAGTTTCTATGGATTCAGAATGAAGAAAATGACTTTTCAGAGTGAAAAAATCTTAATTTCTAGCGATTCAGAATGAAGAAAACGACTGTTCAAAGTGACGATATCTTAGTTTCTAGCGATTCAGAATGAAGAAAACGACTGTTCAGAGTGAAGATATCTTAGTTTTACGGCTTCAGAATGAAGAAACGACTGTTCCAAGTGACGATATCTTAGTTTCTACGGATTCAAAATGAAGAAAACGACTGTTCAGAGTGAAAAAAATCTTAATTTCTAGCGATTCAGAATGAAGAAAACGACTGTTCAGAGTGAAGATTTCTTGGTTGCACGTATTCAGAATGAAGAAAACGACTGTTCAGAGTGAGAGATATCTTAGTTTCTACGATTCAGAATAAAGAAAACGACTGTTCAGAGTGAAGTTATCATATTTCTACGGATTCAAAATGGAAAAAAATCAAAATAAAAAAACGACTGTTCAGAGTGAGATAACGTAGTTTCTACGGATTCAAAATGAAGAAAACGACTGTTCTAGTGACGATATCTTAGTTTCTACGGATTCCGAATGAAGAAAACGACTCTTCAGAGCGAAGATATCTAGTTTCTACGGATTCAGAATAAAGAAAACGACTGTTCAGAGTGAAGATATCTTAGTTTCTACGTATTCAGAATGAAGAAAACGACTCTTCAGAGCGAAGATATCTTAGTTTCTACGGATTCAGAATAAAGAAAACGACTGTTTAGAGTGAAGATATCTTAGTTTCAACGGATTCAGAATGAAGAAAACGACTGTTAACAGTGAAGATATCTTAGTTTCTACGGATTCAAATTTAAAAACGACTATTCAGAGTGAAGATTTATTAGTTTCTAGGGATAAAGAATGAAGAAAACGACAGTTCAGAGTGATGATATATTAGCTTTTACGGATTCAGAATGAAGAAAACGACTGGTCAGAGTGAAGATATCTTAGTTTCTATCGATAAGAATGAAGAAAACGACTCTTCAGAGTGACGATATCTAGTTTCTACGGATTCAAATGAAGAAAACGACTGTTCAGAGCGAAATATCTTAGATTCTATGGATTAAGAATGAAGAATACGACTGTTCAGAGTGAAAAAATCTTAGTTTCTAGCAATTCAGAATGAAGAAAACGACTGTTCAGAGTGAAGATATCTTAGTTTCTACGGATTCAGAATGAAGAAAACGACTGTTTAGAGTGAAGATATCTTAGTTTCTAGCAATTCAGAATAAAGAAAACGACTGTTCAGAGAAAAGATATCTTAGTTTTACGGATTCAAAATGAGAAAACGACTGTTTAGAGTGAAGATATCTTAGTTCTAGCAATTCTAATGAAGAACGACTGTTCAGAGTGAAGATATCATAGTTTCTACGGATTCAAAATGAAGAAAACGACTGTTCAGAGTGAAAAAATCTTAATTTCTAGCGATTCAGAATGAAGAAAACGACTGTTCAGAGTGACGATATCTTAGTTTCTAGCGATTCAGAATGAAGATACGACTGTTTCAGAGTGAAGATATCTTAGTTTCTAGCAATCCGCATGAAGAAAACGACTCTTCAGACGAAGATATCTTAGTTTCTACGGATTCAGAATAAAGAAAACGACTGTTAGAGTGAAGATATCTTAGTTTCACCGGATTCAGAATGAAGAAGACGACTGTTACAGTGAAGATATCTTAGTTTCTACGATTCAAAATGTATAAAACGACTATTCAGAGTGAAGATTTATTAGTTTCTAGGGATAAGAAGAATAAACGACAGTTCAGAGTGATGATATAGCTTTTACGGATTCAGAATGAAGAAAACGACTGGTCAGAGTGAAGATATCTTAGTTTCTATCGATAGAATGAAGAAAACGACTCTTCAGAGTGACGATATCTTAGTTTCTACGGCTTCAGAATGAAGAAAATGACGGTTCAAAGTGAAAAAATCTTAATTTCTAGCGAATAAGAATGAAGAAACGACTGTTCAAAGTGACGATATCTTAGTTTCTAGCGATTCAGAATGAAGAATACGACTGTTCAGAGTGAAGATATCTTAGTTTCTAGCAATTCAAAATGAAGAAAACGACTGTTCAGAGTGAA